>NC_067220.1:300000-600000 GCF_019924925.1 Ctenopharyngodon idella
CAGGAGGTCTCTCATCCAGGTACTAACCAGGCTCAGCCCTGCTTAGCTTCAGTGGGCAACCAGTCTAGAGCTACAGGGTGATATGGCTGCTGGCGAAAATAATGAAAATGCCCATATATTAAAAACAGGACCATAAACGTTCATTAAAACTTGTTTTTCTTCACAAAACTGGTGTTTATATGAATAAAGAACTACACTTATCATATGATGTGTAAAATCTACAGACATCAGACAGAAGGTGATGAAATACAGGAAACCGAACAGTGAACACTAAACATGAAATACAGTCTGCACTAAATGTTTGCAGCTTCATTATGTCTGCAAAAACCTGAATAATACAATTTTGTTTGGAAGCAACAAATAAATCATAGACATTTTACTACATTATAGTTGATATTTTACCAGTGATTACTGTTTCCTGGGGTTACTATCAGGGCTAACTGATTAGTCAAAACCTTTCTAATGTTGAGATATTATAAGTCCCATTGTATTTACAGGAGAGACTCACCTGAATTCATGAGCAGAAACAGCAGAAGAAGAGGAGGAGCCGTTATCAGTGGCATCACTGCAGGAAACTAAATCATTTACACAACAACACGTCATCTTTAGCTTCATAAATACAATTACAACAGCAGTCAAGTTTCATCTTTAGTTTCATAAATACAATTACAACAGCAAGTTATAAACACTGTAAAAATGATAAAACTATTTTAACATTATTATTGTTAGTAGTTTTCCACGGTTGAAACTCATGTAAAGACGACACTGGGCACACATGAGCTCTGGATGTTCAGAGGTTATTATGAAAGAAAATGTTTCTCAGAAGTTTCTTCTGTGAATGGAGATTCATTAGTTATTCAATATTCATCACTGAACAAGTGTAACTCTTACCGTGTTGTAGTTTCAGACACAGCAAACAGACTCCAGGAGAGTGAACTGCAAATGCGAGCTGAAAACTTTCTTCTGCTGTTTTACAGTTTGTTCCTTCCTCTTTTTAAAGTCTATTTTAGAGACCTGCCCCATGCCACATTAACACACTTGCAAAGAATAGAAAAAGATATAAACACTCTCTTAAGAGGATTAAAAAGTAGATCATGTCTAAATTCATGACTACAGAGCTTTCAATAAAAAAAAAAATAAACTAAAACTTTCAGTGTGAAGGGAAACTTCCTGTAATCATGATTAGATGGTGTTTATCAGTTTCCTGAAAACTGTGTATGTTAACATGCATGTTCAGTAATATTTTAGACCTCTTTGTGGCAGGAATATGTAACTGCCTTCCCTTATATTAAAGAATAAGGATCATCCCTGGATGGATGAAGGTATGAATGGACGCAGGAATGGATGAATTTGTGGATAGATGGATGGATGAATGAATGAATGAATGAATGCAGGGATGGGTGAATGGTGGATGGGTGAGTGGATAGATGATGTTTGAATGATTTGTGGATGGATACATGGATGGATCAATGGATGGGGTAGTAACATGTAACTGCATTCCCTTATATAAAAAAGAATCATAGAAAATGATGGATGGATGGTGTTACTTTGAGGATGGCCAGACTTACCTCCACTGTCCTGAAGAGGGAGCTGTTTTTCAGATCATACTTCTGACACTGTTTGTTTACTTATTCATGTGCATTACGGAAGTGTAACTCTATAAACACACACCCCCCCCCCCCCACACACACACACACACACACACACACACACCATTAAGCAAAGTTATGTCCAGAAGTCTTGGCACACGATGAAAAGACTGAAGTCCACTGAGGAGCCAGAATATTTTTTTTTTTTTTTATGATATCTTTTTTGATGTCTTCTGGACGTCTGATATAGACGTTTATGGAACCTCCATACAAGGTTAAAAAAAAAAAAAAAAAAAAAAACTCCACAGATCCATCCATAGGCAGTAATAAGTTCTATAATTACTAAGTGCAATATTACCTTATGAAAATTACAACATTGCAGAGGATTTTTTACTACTTTTTTTTTTTTTTTGGAACATAATAATAAATCATAATAAATAAACCACAACAATGATATTTATTTAAATATTATCATACTGTTAACTATTAAAGCCTATTAAGTGATTCATGTGACATAAAAAAATCTTCATGTGAATTCATAAATGCAGTTTTCAGATGAATGTGCCAATGTATAAGTGTAATAACAACCAAATTCAGGTTGATCTTAGTTGTTGTTTGTTTTTAACCAGCTAACAAGATCACTGAAGTTTCAACAATCAGCTCATTTTCAGTCAGGAGTGAATCAGAAATGAATCCGTCCAGCAGAATCACAGACCATCAGATCTCCTCAACAGGTCACTTCCTTATACTCTTTCTGTCAACTTCTCCTAATCCTTAATTTTCTTTGAGTTGTCTGTTGGAATTAGAGTACAATATTTGTTTATTGAGAGAGTGAAATTTACATTTTTATTTTTGTCATTTTGTTGAGCTGAGTATCTACCCCTAGTGTTGTATTCTCGTCACTGCACCTAGATAACACCTGTAGGGTCCTGCTTAAAGGGATTTAGGCTACGTTCACAGTCAGTCCACATCTGAATTTTTTTGTGTATCCGACTGGAATCTGCAATGGCAGAAATGTATGAGGCAGGTATGAGTTTATTTATTCCGCAATATCAACTAGTCGGTTTCAAAACATGTCTCCATTATTCTGCTGGTCCGGCACTTTGCATCAGCACAACCTTTTCAGCATGTTCCCTATAAGAATGTCTGACGTTTACATTTTAGGTGGCGTGAGAAAGTTATATAAACCATCAGAAATCCGATCAGAGTGGTCAAAACGGATTTACAGAAATGCGATTTGAATAGGATTTCAAACCACATATGATTGTAGCTCGAAATTGATTTGTAAAAAACGCATTTCATGAGATTTTTGGCCGTTCAGACTTGCTAAATCTGATCGGATTTCAATTGGATATGCACAAAAATAGGATTTGGACTGACAGCCTGAACATAGCCTTAGTAGTCAACTAAGATGCCTGTCAGTAAACACACAAACAGTGTTCAACTGCATTGGGGTAAGTTGCTTTGTCAATTTTCTTTTTTTGTTTCTCTCTTTAGTTAAAATCTTGGATGGAAATAAATGGATTACACTTACCTCAAGTGTGTTGACTTGATACTGGCTGGCACAAAACCAATTATTTTGTAATGCAAGTTTTTTTGTTATTTATTTTATATATTTTATTTTATTTTATGCTATATATCTGTACATGGCATTTCCTGGTCAGATGTTAAATTCAGAGGTTCAAGGTTTGTCAGGTTAGTTTCATCTGTTCACCCCTGCTGGTAAATGTTATAACTGCATCTGTTGTCATAAAGCATCTTTCGTCATGATGACTATTCAAAAGTAGCTGTATATTCTATGAACATTTTTCCATAAGTGGTTAATTATGCTTGTACTTAACCTGTTGAAATGTACAAAATGTAATTTAGTAGTAAAGTAGAAAAGCAGCAAAAGGGCATCAGAAATCATTCAAACATGTTAAAGACAGATGGAAACAGAGAGGACAGGAAACAAGTTGTGGTTCATGAATAATTCCCTGGTCAAAACTGAGAGGCGTTTTCACACCTAACACCACATAGACACACTTGACTCTCAACATATGAGATGAGAAACAAATGTGTTATTTTACTCTCTGATAGATGAGAGCAGTATTATTGGGTGTTTGAGTTTCAGAAAGTCATTTGAGGAACTGCTGAGAGAAAATATTATTTACAGTTTCTATAAACAACAGTGTTTTCCCATGCTGTCGATTACCGCAGAAAATAACACTTAAAACCATTTCTTATTCACCTCAATGCTTTTTCATTTGTCCTTTTCAATCAAGTTTTGGCAAGGATTGATTCTTTAAAAGTGGATCATGCTTAACATTAACATGTTTTTTTTTTTTTTTTTAATGTAATGTAGTAGTAGAAAAAGAGCAAAAGTACATCAGAAATCACTCAAACATGTTAAAGACAGATGGAAACAGAGAGGACAGGAAACAGGTTGTGATTCATGAATTCACAGCTAATTTCCTGGTCAAAACTGAGAGGCGTTTTCACACCAAATGCCAGACGGAAACACAGACACACAGTCAGTGAACAGTAGAGTTTGACTCTCAACACGTGAGACAAGAAACAAATATATTATTTATTCTCCACCAATAAAAGAGCACAGTATTATTGTTATTTACGTTTCAGAAAGTTGTTTGAGGAACTGCTGAGAGTTTCAGACTGATTTTCTGAACTGAACTGATGAAGAAATGAAGTTCCCGCTGACAGTTTGTGTGTTTCTGGTGACGGGTAAGAGCTCAAGATCTCTAATAAAAGTGTTTATTATCTATTATTATGGCTTATTTATCAGTGTACATGAGTATAGCAGTGTGTGTGCACATGTTTGTGACATCAGGACACAAATTTGCATAATGACATGGGTATGACATAGGTATTACAAGGAGAGGGTGACTTATGAGGACATTACCCCATGTCCCCATTTTTCACAAGGCTTATAAATCATACAGAATGAGTTTTTTTGAGAAAGTAAAAATGTGCACAGTTTCCTGTGATGGGTAGGTTTAGGTGTAGGGGTGGTGGGCGAAAGAAAGTACGGTTTGTACAGTATATAAACCATTACGCCTGTGGAATGTCCCCACAATTCACAAAAACAAACCCCTGTGTGTGTGTGTGTGTGTGTGTGTGTGTGTGTGTGTGTGTGTGTGTGTGTGTGTGTGTGTGTGTGTGTGTGTGTGTGTGTGTGTGTGCGTGCAGTGAGCAGGTCACTGTCTGTGAACATTACAGTGAGAGGAACGGAGGGAGAACCAGTGAGCATTAACTGCCCTTATCCAGGAGGATATGAAAACTCTTACAAATCCTTCTACAAAGGATTTTACAGAGAGAGTGTCCTTATACTACAATCTCATGGAAAAAAGTCCTCACCCAGATTCTCACTGAAGGATGATCATAAGACCAGATCATTTACAGTGACCATCAGTGACCTGAAGATGGAAGATGCTGGACTGTACGGCTGTAGAGCTGGATGGGGAGAATATAAACAAATCCAGCTGAATGTGATCAGAGGTGCCTGATGTTCATTATTAAACAACAATCTGCTTCATCATTCATGTTTGTGCTTCATGCTGTAGTTAATGTTTGTATTATTAATGTATTTGTTTCATTTGTACGGTGTGACCTTGTTTCTCAGCTCCACAGAGGCCAAGACCTGTCCAGATCTCAACATCCACCTTCTATCCAGGTGCCTGATATTTAATATTAATCTTTCAGCTCAAGTTTCTCTTCACATAAATCCATGATTATGTGCATTAATGTGTCAGTATAACAGCTCAGTCTTTATTCTCCTTCAGATCAAACTATCAGCTCATTTTCAAACACGCCGCCCTATCTGAGAACATCAGACACAAACCCACAATCCAGCAGCATCACGATCACAGACCATCAGATCATCTCTTCAACAGGTTCATCTTCTGACCTTCATCTGTCAGTGATATCCTTTATTTAAAATAACAATAATATAAATAATACTAATAATATGTCTATCATTTACTGCTGATGTCTTCACCTGACACACATCTCTCTGGACTATATTTCTCTCACATGAAGTGAACTTTACATCACATCGTCCATCAGAACAGGAAGTGAAAGGTCAGACAGATGGTTGCCATGGCAACGTGACTTTCAATAGTCCTCATATTCCTTTTTTTCCATTTAAGTCTTTCATTTATTCATTCTGTGAACCAGTTTCTATTCTGATTCCTCTGACTGTTTCCTCTTGTATGTTTCAGCTTCAGTTGTGATTATCGTCACTGCGGAGGCTTTGGTTTTACTCCTGATAGCAGTTCCACTGATTATAGTGGCTGTGAGAAAGAAAAAGAAGAATAAAGGTAATATTTTACACCAAACAGTCCTTTTATTTGATTTTTCAGCATTTTGAGGAACAAAAAACTGAAGAATTGGGTTTGGGATAACATATTTGAGTATCTAAATTAAAGGATCTTATAATTATGAACTATAAAATAACTGATGAAGTGAGTATCTAAGAAAGACTAACATTGATCTATTTCACAGGTCTGCTGTCATCCTCCACTGTAAAGTTTAATCCAGTGTTTTATGAACAGGTGAGACATCAGAAACTGATGATTATGGTTATTTATTTCACTCAAGGTTTACAGTAGTAATTGTGTTGGCAGATTCACTGAAACAATCAGATTTTGTTTCTTTCTCGACACTGTAATGACACTGAAACAGAGACTGTGATGGCAGTGATTTTCAGACATTGAATCTCTATCAGCTTGTGTGTGAAATATTATATTCATGTGTTAAAACTTTAAACAGATTTATTTTCTCTGTTAACTGTTACGTTTGCTTCATGTTCTTGTTGTCAGGTCTTTTATTTTGAAGTTTAGTCACAGTCATGTTTCCTGTTTGTCATGTGTTTCTCTTGCTCCTTATGTGATCCTGTCATGTGCTTCCCTGTTCATGTGTTGTTCTGATTGGTTCCCTTGTGTATGTGTCATGTTCTCATTGGTTTCATGGTTTGATTATGAACAGGTGTTCATTGTTAGTCATTAGTCTCTCTGTATATATAGTCCTCATGTTTCATTGTTCTCTTGTCGAGCTTTGTTCCCTGTAACCGCTGTTGAAGAGTCTCTTAGTCACGTCACGTCACGTCACGTCAAGTTCATGTTTATTTTCATGTTCATGGTCATATTAACAAAACAACAACAACAAAAAAATAAAACAATCTGCTTCATCATTCATGTCACGTCACGTCACGTCAAGTTCATGTTTATTTTTTTATTTTCATGTTTAGATTCATTCATTAGGTTCATGTTAAGATTATCATCAAGTCTAGTTTAAATCATCATCTTGTCTTGTCTTGTTTGTCCTGGATAATCTTTAATTAGCTGCACTTGGGTTCGGCTCGTCTACAGTGTCCTCCGTTACACTAACTCTTGTTTCCTGTGACTGTAGATCAAAGACGCTGGACATCACTGTAATCCAGAGGACAGAGACACAGAAATAACTGTATTTTACAGCTGTGGTTCATAAACTATTGTCATATATAATGTAATGTAATGTAATGTAATGTAATGCAATATATAGCTACCAAATTATCTTCATCCTTCTCATCATTTTCATCGTTTTACTGAACATGAGTCATAATAAAGCTTGTTTTGTCTGTTCATTATCAGTTTCATCTTCATGACTTGATTATTTGGTCATTTGTGTTTTATTGTAATCATCATTAATGTGGCAGTTTTACATTTGATTCTGGATATGGATCATAAAATAAATGTATTCTTTTTTTAAGCTGAAAGTCTCATGAGATTCTTTCATTCTGCAGTTTAATGGGCAAATTAAATCATGTTATTCTGGATTGCAAGTGTAGCATGTATTTTATTTCATTATTACTGTTATGTATGTCTGCAGTTATTGATGTGTATATGGATGTTCAGTTCAAGGTTTATCAGGTTAGTTTCATCTGTTCACTCCTGCTGGTTGATGTTGTAACTACAATAATCTGCTGCCAGAGAGCATCTTTCTCCATTCATGACCATTCAAAAGCAGCTGCATATTCTGATAATTCATTAAATCAATATATAAATCCAGCCATTGAGATGCTACTGCTAATGGATAGCTTTATCAACATAATACTAAAAAGCCTTTTGAGATGTCTGTGACACACACTTGCCAAACAAGAAGTGAAACTACAGCCACAGGAAGAGCTTTGATGCTTCAGCTGAACACACAAACTACATTTCCCACAATGCAACTCTTCTCCCAGAGCTCATATGATGGAGAAATTGTGATCTTAATGTTATTATATATTATAATATATTAAATATTATTTACACTTTCTGTAAATGTCAGCGTTTTTGCCATGCCGTCGATTACCACAGAAAATAACTCTAAAAAGCATTTATTATTCATCTCAAAGCTTTTTCATTTGTCCTTTTCTATCAGAGTTTGGCAAGGATTGTTTCTTTAAAAGTGGACGATGTTAACATGTTTTAATATATTTTTAAAAAAAATGTAATTTAGTAGTAGAAAAGGAGCAAAAGGGCATCAGAAAGCAATCAAACATGTTAAAGACAGATGGAAACAGAGAGGACAGGAAACAGGTTGTGGTTCATGAATTCACAGCTAATTTCCTGGTCACAGACACACAGTCAGTGAACAGTAGAGTTTGGTTCTCAACACATGAGATGAGAAACTAATGTATTATTTTATTCTCCACTGATAGATGAGAGCAGTATTATTGGTATTTGTGTTTCAGAAAGTTGTTTGAGGAACTGCTGAGAGTTTCAGACTGATTTTCTGATCTGAACTGATGAAGAAATGAAGTTTCCGCTGACAGTTTGTGTGTTTCTGCTGACGGGTAAGAGCTCAAGATCTCTAACACAAGTGTTTATTATCTGCTATTATGTTGTGTTTTATCATTACATGAGTAAAGCAGTGTGTGTGTGTGTGTGTGTGTGTGTGAGTGTGTGTGTGTGTGCACATTTTTGTGACATCAGGACACAAATTTGTATAATGACATGGGTATGACATAGGTATTACAAGGAGAGGGTGACTTATGAGGACATTACCCCATGTCCCCATTTTTCAAAAGGCTTATAAATCATACAGAATGAGTTTTCTTGAGAAAGTAAAAATGTGCACAGTTTCCTTTGATGGGTAGGTTTAGGTGTAGGGTTGGTGGGTGATAGAAAGTACGGTTTGTACAGTATATAAACCATTACGCCTGTGGAATGTCCCCACAATTCACAAAAACAAACCCCTGTGTGTGTGTGTGTGTGTGTGTGTGTGTGTGTGTGTGTGTGTGTGTGTGTGTGTATGTGTGTGTGCAGTGAGCAGGTCACTGTCTGTGAACATTACAGTGAGAGGAACGGAGGGAGAACCAGTGAGCATTAACTGCCCTTATCCAGGAGGATATGAAAACTCTTACAAATACTTCTACAAAGGAGTTTACAGAGAGAATAACATTATACTACAATCTGATGGAAAAAAGTCCTCACCCAGATTCTCACTGAAGGATGATCATAAGACCAGATCATTTACAGTGACCATCAGAAACCTGAAGATGGAAGATGCTGGACTGTACGGCTGTATCGCTGGATGGGGAGAATATAAACAAATCCAGCTGAATGTGATCAGAGGTGCCTGATGTTCATTATTAAACAACAATCTGCTTCATCATTCATGTTTATTGTTTTATGAGTATATTTGTTTAATTTGAATGGTGTGATGGCTCTTCCTCATTTCTCAGCTCCACAGAGGCCAAAACCTGTCCAGATCTCAACATCCACCATTCGTCCGCATACAAACACCAGCAGTGAACACGCCAGCACTGAACACGCCAGCACAGGTACCTGTACTCACACACACTGAATACACCTGCAGACATCTACACTCACATGCATTTTGGTGAAAATATTGTTAATGTGAAGTTACTGTGTTTGCATACATAAGTCATAACTTCAATAAAACATTAATAGTCTGATTATACTGAATACAGAGATATCAAAGCTTTTATACACAAATCTAATGCTGCATTCATGATCTTGATGCAATTCCTGTAATTACGAGTTTCCAACTAGTTCCCACTGCACAGTTCATGTCTTCCTCAATCTTGCACCAGCTTGGAAAGTCTGAATTTCATCAAATCTCCAACTTGGCAAAAAAAACAAAACAAAATGGCAGCAGCTTCAATAGTCAGAGATCAAGTTGTTCCTCAACACTTCAATCAAATGTACAACAACTGAATGTTTGACGTCATTTCACAGCCTGTTTTCTTTAGTTTCTTTCTTTTACAGTTTCTGCATTACTTCACGTGGGTTTTTCATGTATTTGACAAACACTTTTATCCAAAAGTGACCCTGTATCAGTTCAGATAATAAAGCATCTTCTAAATGAGCACTAATGTAATGTGATTATCAGTAATCAGTGTTATGAACAGAAACAAAACCGTTGTTCATATGCAGCAACAGCACAGAGCAAACAATATAATTTGTGATTTTTTGGTCTACTGTCAGGGTTTATTATTATTATTTGTTATTATATTATCACATGAGCGGCTCATTCACACGTCACTGGTGTTTTTCTCTGTCAGTGACTCATCAAACAGAAACTGAAACAAGAGCAACAACAGGAAATACTACAGATGAACTCCATCAGCCAAACACTCGTAAGCACACTAACTACCCATAATGCAACTCACATCACATGATCACTCTTTGAAAGCAAATTGTTTTGAACATTTGTGGAGACACATTTTATCTCCTGTATAATCATAAAATGATGCACATATCAGCTTTCATGTGGTTAATTCAGTTTGACATCAACCGTAAAGAGAAGTGTTTTCTTCTGAAGAGTTGAGGTTTACCATTGCAGTTTCACTTCAGTTACACTATATAACAACTATATATTTCCAAAATTACAATATCTTTAATAGTACAATAATCATGATTTATATCAGTTGTAAGTTTGTTATTGTTCATTTAACAGTATAATCAGAATCAGCAGTGTGATGTTTTATGTAATATCATGTGTTTATCAATGCGTTCAGACCTGTCTTCTGTTGCTGGCGGTCTGGGTTCGGTTCTGCTGGTTCTGACTCTGTGTTCTGGAACGTTCCTCATCCTGAAAAAGAGGAAAAGGAAATGTGGGACAGGTAACAGTTTGTTTGTGACTTAAAAGTCCTGTTTTTAGTGTTTGAATTGATTTGACTTGGTCTTTTTTCTCTATTCATGCTCTATTCAGCTTTATTTCAGCAAAATGTGCAGCACAATACAGAGGTGGGTGTTCAAATCTTTACCTGTAAAAGATCAGAAATACATGTGAAATGATTGTTTATTGATCAATAGAGAGTATTATCTTTGTAAACTAGTAAATTATTGATTGTTTTTCAGACTGACCGCATGTATGAAGATATTCCCAACAGTGATGTCGCCGTGGTAACATCTTCGTCCAATCAGACGCCTGCATCACACCTCGACAACCACCCAGAAGTCTCTGCTGTTTACGCCACGGTAACCAAACAGCAGCCCGATTCAAACCCCGGTCACACCCACTCGACCAATCAGGTGACAGATTCAGACTGTGATTATTATGCCAATATAAAGTCACCTGACCCAACACAGGACAGCGGGACAGAACTGATCTACGTGACAGCAACACATCCACAAAACATCACAACAAACAAGGGTCCGATATATTCAGTGATCAAGAAAAAGACTGTCCACAGACATTGTGAATGATGTTCCAAGTAAAAAATGAAATCTGGTAAAATTTCTTTACTGAATCAATATTTTTGACACACTTTTCTTCACTGTTATAACTATTTTATAAAGTGTATAATATTACTAACCAGAAAAGTTATTTACAACTAAAAGTAAAGTAAATAAAATGTATAAAATTACACATTGTAAAAATGTAAAGTTTTGCTACAAGCAGTGATTATGGGGCAAAACACAAAAGAGTCAAAATTAGCAGCTAAACAAGTGTGTCAGGGAGAATCAGAGCATGAACATGATGAAGTTTAAGTCTAAAATGCAATAGTGTTTCCAAGATATTGCATAAAACACTCTGCGGCTCCTCTGTATCTTCTCAGGCTCATATAGAACATTACGCTGATGACACAAATCAAATTTGTAATAATATCTTATTGGGTTCATAAAATACAGAATATAACTCCAAAATTCTAAATGGCTGGTATGAGATAATTATATATCATTCAGCTTGATATCAAACTATTGAAGGTCAAACTATTCTGAAGTTATAGGCAAAATATACATTTTCTATTATTATTTATCAACACTAGGTGGAGCTGTGCTGAAACTCCTCACGTACCCTCAGAGTATGATGGCTATTAAGTGTAAGTCTCTTCTTAATTGAGATGTTGTTCAATGTTGTTCATTAACTTTGACACAGAGAGCAGCAGATTGAAGAGAGAGGGCTATACCAAATCATAAAACATCTTTCTAATCAAATATATGTTATATAAAGCAGTAGTGCAGTTATAATTATCGCAATCACCAGCTGGAGTGAACTTGAGTGCCACCAGGGGGCACTCTATCACAGACTTTTGCCATTCCATTAAAGACTACATCCCCCATAATCCTCTGCCCTGTTTCATCACCACTGATTGTCTACAGCTGTTACTCATTAGCCTCATTAGCTCTGTCTGTTAAAACGTTGTTAACTCTGTCATTCTTTGCTAAGTCTTATATGTGTCTAACTGCATTTCTAAGTGCTTATGTATCCTGTTTCTCCTGTGTCCTGGTTCTTTTGATTCTCTGCCTGTTCCCATGGATTCGCCATTTTGCCTCAGCCCTTTACTCGGCTATTGTTTGGATTGTTTGTTTTTGTATGACCTTTTGCCTGGATGTAGATTATGATTGTGGATTACCCTTTTAATAAACACTGTGTTTGGGTCCTTAACCTTTGTGTCTCAGAGCAGTTCTTGACAATAATATTAAATAAGCAACAAGACTGGAATGCTGTGTAAAACACTCACATTTTACATACTGAATAAATGTCACAGATACTCTAACCCCCCTTATTATGAAGTGGATCATCCTTTCCTCAAAGAGTACAACACTGCTTATCTATTCAATAAAGTTTGGTAAGTTGGTAAACCATTACAGACGTCATGTAGAGCTGATGTGGTTAGAGAGACAAAAGGGGAAGGAAATGTTCATTTTAGTTACTGATGCTGCTCAGTACAGAAGAGAACGACAGTAGCGTTTGTCACACAGAATTTGGTGTTTTATTTTAGTGAAACTCTTGTCAAAGTTCATAATGTGGGACGTTCTGCTGCTCTTTTCCAGCATCTGTACAGGTGAGTTTGAGACTCTGAGCTCTTTTACACACAGTTTGACATGATCTCTTGATTATAATATGATCATCAAACTCATATTGATGATATTTGTAAGTTATTATTCTGGCCTGCTAATGTCTCTTACTCACACATAGCAGCTCTATATAATGATATTTGTGTTTCAGCTGTTGTTGTAGGAGCTGCAGATACAGTTACAGGACACAGAGGAGAGAGAGTTGAGATCAGATGCTCATATGAATCTGGATATGAATCAAATTCAAAGTATTTTTGTAAAGGGGACTTTTTATTGTCAAATAATATCATGGTTAAATCAGGATCTCCAGATAAAGACAAGAGATTCTCTCTGACTGACAACACGACAAACAGAGTTTTCACCATCACCATCACTGATCTGAGAACAGAGGATGAAGGACAATACTGGTGTGCTGTGAAGAGGACTCTTTTTTTTGATATCTTTTTAACTGATGTCTATTCGGAGATTTTGTTGCTGGTTAAACAGGGTAAGTGATTAATTTTGTGAATATCAGAAATTAACTGAATGGAAACAAGCTGAGAGTGAGTGACCATGTCATTAATCTTGTAAGTTGACTCATGTCATTGTGTTGAGTTGATTGTCTGCTTAGATTTCAGTGTGTTGAGTGTAAAATACAGCAATGATCCACTACAAGCTGTGCGTTACAGTGATTTTACTGTGGTTAAAGTGTTTTTCTGACATGAAACAGAGTGATTAAATAGAGATTAAATGAAATTTTGTATCCATTAAGTTCCATCTTTCCTGTGACCCTTCAGATAAAAACACCACTGAAGTTTCAACCATCAGCTCTTTTTCAAAAACACAGTCGTCATTCAGTACAACAGAACTGAATCCACAATCAGGTCAGTTCATCAGTCTGTCACACTATATGACTCTTATTTCTTGAATATTGTGCATGTAAATGTACTTTAATGTATTTATGTATGTTAGAGATGTTTCCTTTGAGATGAAATGTGTGTTAAAGGTATTAAAGACTGAAGGTTTAGTCCACAGAAATTTGCTCTAGTGGGATTTTCCCTGTTATTAAACATTTGCAAGTTGCTTTGGATAAGGAAGTGTCTTTAAAATGAACATTAAAATGCTTTCAGTAGACAGTAATCTATGTTGTGAATAAAAAATATATATATACAACATCTATTCATATTTACATGATGTGAATGGTTTGTGTGTGTGAATGTGGAGCTTCGTTTATGTGTTCATGATCTTACTGCATGAGCGGCTCGTTCACACGTCACTGGTGTTTTTCTCTGTCAGTGTCTCATCAAACTGAAAGTGAAACGACAAGAACAACAACAGGAAATACTACAGTTGAACTCCATCAGCCAACCACTAGTGAGTACACAAACTACACTACCCATGATGCAACTCTTTGATCACACAGAATAAGTTCATTTTGGATTTGAAGGCCCATATTCATGTGGTTAATTTGGTTTGACATCAACCGTAACAGAAGTGTTTCCTTCTGAGCTGAGGTTTACCATTGCAGTTTCACTTCAGTTACACACTATAATTACAATATATTACAATATTTTATAACACTATAATAAAAATGATTTACAGGTATATTGATTTTTTGATTGTTATTGTTTATTTAACAGTATAATCAGAATCAGTAGTGTGTTGTTTATGTAATATCATATCATGTAATATCATGTCCTGTTCAGACCTGTCTTCTGTTGCTGGCGGTCTGGGTTCGGTTCTGCTGGTTCTGACTCTGTGTTCTGGAACGTGCCTCATCCTGAAAAAGAGGAAAAGGAAATGTGGGACAGGTGACAGTTTGTTTGTGATTATTATTATTATTATTAATATTAAGTTCTGTTTTAGTGTTTGAATTGATTCTCTGTTTTCATTCAGCGTTATTTCAGCAAAATGTGCAGCACAATACAGAGGTGGGTGTTCAAATCTTTACCTGTAGAAGATACATGTTAAATTATTGTTTATTGATTAACAGAGAAAATTGTTTATATAAACTAGTAAATTATTGATTGTTTTTCAGACTGACTGCATGTATGAAGAGATTCCAAACAGTGACGTCGCCGCGGTAACATCTTCATCCAACCAGACGCCTGCATCACACCTCGACAACCACCCAGAAGTCTCTGCTGTTTACACCACAGTAACCAATCAGCAGCCTGATTCAAACCCCGGTCACACCCACTCGACCAATCAGGTGACAGATCCAGACTGTGATTATTATGCCAATATAAAGTCACCTGACCCAACACAGGACAGCGGGACAGAACTGATCTACGTGACAGCAACACATCCACAAAACATCTCAACACATTCACAAAACATCAAAACAAACGAGGGACCGATATATTCAGTAATAAAACATGAATAAAAAAGTAAAATCTACATTGCTTTAATTATTCAATTTTTCTGTACAAAACAATTTATAAAGTGTTTAATGTATAAATAAAGCCTGTTCTGCTCCTCTCCTATAGCCGCTGTGTGAAGTGATTCTGGTATGTCAGGGTTGCCAGATCTAAGTAACAAAACTAACCCAAATCTAAACATCAGAACTCAAAATATGACTCTCCTGTACCTAAAATAGATATTTTACAGTCACTGTTATGCATTACAAACAAATAGCTGTGTTCTGTCTGAGTGTTTGTAAACAGTAACAGTCCATCTATTCTGTGTCTTTTGTTCAATAATACGTCATAGATCATAACTGAGTCGTCATTGTTACCAAACAGATAAGATATAATGCTAGAGTTTGCCTTTAATATTTCTGTAATACTGGCACATGAGTATAGCCAAACAGCATAGATCATTCATTCACAAAATCAAACACAAAGTAATGTGCATGCGCACGTGTCGCCCCACTCAACACGCTCAAATAAGCTCCTTTGATTGGCCAAAATCCTCTGGTCTCTGAACAGTGCCCGTCCCTGCCTCTACAGGTGCAAAATCACTTTTTCACTCCTCATTTCACACAGATATGTGGTACAAAATTGAGAGAGCAGGAAATTCTTAGTGAAAAAACTGTGTTTGAGACTCGTAGTGGAGGTGTTTTATGGATTTATGATTTAGCAAGAAAAATATCCAAGAAAAGCAATGCATTTGTGTGACAATATTCTACAAGTGTCCAACTCTTGTTGCATGAATTCACATATTAATTTGCAGATGTGGAGAATTTGTCCATAAATTCACGCATTCAGGTTTTGATATGGGTGTGTGAAGTAAAAACCTTGGTGTTAAATTAACACCGCTGAGTGTTTATATGGGAACCACCAGCAGGCTGTTAAAGTAACACTGAAGCAGAGTTAATTAGATACTTAAGTGATTGAGTGATGAATGAGCATTATTGAAGACACCTGATGATAACAAGCATGAAGTAGCAATAATCCTTTGTTGTCCTTTTGGGCAAAGAATTGATTCAGGTCTTCATTCAGGTTTCAGTTGTTTACTGAAAGTTCTTGCACAATCAAAAACAAACAATAAAATTAACTTTAGTCAAAAACTGCACTGCAAGAACTTTCTTTCTTTCTTTCTTAAAGGAAATGTGCCAATATTGAAGGGAGCATCATTTCTTAAAGGTGCTTATGGTAATCCAATAGTAAAACAGAGCAAACCATTACAGAATAAACAGGGGGGTGAACAACGAATGGACATTACGGAGCCCCTAAAGGGACGTGGTGGTGGAAAAAAAATTGGGAAGGGAGGAAATTTGATGTGCTGGTGGAAAAAAAAAATGGGATGGGAGGAATTTTTATTTTTTCAAATCTTTTGCGTTCCCCCGAGAAACTTTGCGTTCCCTTGCAAAACTTTTGCGTTCCCTCGCAAAGATATTAGGCTTGTTTGAGATGCGCCTAGCCTCGCCTGAAATGTAGGTGAGAGTAGGCGGCTGCAGTGAGGGGAGGAGTGAAAAAAGTGCAGGCAAGACGGACAGTTCTCCGTTCTCGTAGTGGATCAGACACCTACGAGACATAACAACAATACACCCAAAGTACTTGTTATTTATTTTCATTTTAAGGATGCGTGTATCAATCATTTTTATTTTAATTACAGACATGTTTTTATATATTTTTATAAATATGATAACAATCACATAACCCATAGAGAGATCGCACTGTGAGAGAGTTTAGTAATATTCACACATAATTTATACACATAAAATCATGATATTAGAGTTTTAAAATCAAACATTTTAAAAAGAGATCAATACATCACGGCTGTTTAAACCAATGAGCATTAAGCTGTGTCGTCAGCAAGTCGTTTCCCATCGTGCTTTTGGTCAGCGCAGTCGGTGGAGAGCAACTGCGCTCGACTGCAGAATCCGATGAGGCCGATCGCCGTCGCGAAACTTTTTTGACACACGGCATGACATCAGAGCAAGGCGGCCCACCCTCGGACACATTTCTAACCGGCATGCATCTCGCGGTGATCACCGGTGATCGGTTCTGCGCAGAATTTGCTTATCTCAAACGAGCCTAATATCGTTCCCTTGTTGTGAGCTCGGACAAACACTTCCTCTTTAATGTCCAGCTGGCTGGAAGTAATGTTTCAATCAGCTCCATACGTTAATAATGCACACAAATAATGCGCAGCTCTTAGAGTTTGAACTTGCTGGACTCAAATATAAAGTTTTATGATTATTCATTATTAAATAAAATAACTTCACTGTTATTAGTAAAAATATTAAATAAATTGTAATGCCATCAAATTCAGTAAGCCATTATAATGCAAAAGCTGTTGTATGTAAGCTGTGTACCAACATCATTTGTGTAAAGAAATCCTTTATGTGCTACTAGCCAAACTAAGTGTTGTAGTACCTATAACCAGCAGGAGAGCAGTGATGTATGAACTAAATTTGGTAATAGTACAATGTGTTACAGTGATTTCATAATATAAAATTAGCAAAAGGGTTTTGGGTTTTGCACTTTTCAGACGGTCCCTTCAGACTCGTCTCTCCGCCGCCTGCTCATAGAGACCAATTTATATATTATAAAGCACATTTGAAGAAAATTGGGTTGTTGTAGCTCGTTGTCTAGGTTACTATGATTGGAAATAGCTGCATTTGTGTTTTAACAACGTTTAGCTCACGAGTTAATGATCCGGGAATCTCGAATCTGTGAATATATTGCCAACTTTACTGAACTGCTTGACATAAGCACTGATTGCATTTTTTTTATACTTGAGTCCAACAAGTTCAAACTCTATGAGTCGCGCATTGTTTGTGTGCATTATTAACGTATGGAGCTGACTGAAACACTACTGCCAGCCAGCGGGACATTAAAGAGGAAGTGTTTGTCTGAGCTCACAGCAAGGGAACGATAATATCTTTGCGAGGGAGCGCAAAAGATTTGAAAAAGAATTTTTCCTCCCATCCCATTTTTTCCCCCACCACCACATCCCTTTAGGGGCTCCGTAGGACATAAATAACATCATAACATAGCCTTAGATTAAATCAACTGAAGAAAAAAGACATTAAATCTCTGAAGATCTCAGCAGAGGAGGATTAAACAACTTCACAAACAGCATTACCAGCTTCACTTATTACTAACCAGTTAAGAATTATTGAGAATTAACAGAGGTTTAGATGTTGATGTTTTATTGAAAATAATAGTTTGGTTGGATCACCGTTATGGTGATCAGAGTTTGCTTTAAATAGCTTAAAACTGAAAAGTTCTAGCATGTATTGATATCTGTTTGTATCTAAAGTGACTAGAAAGTGACTAAAGTGACTAAAACCCACAGGTTCACTATTAGTAGAGAGACGCTGCACAGACATACAGGATTAATTTACACACACAATCACTCTCTCACTAATGCATTCAAATAAACTTTATCTGATTTAGAACGAGCATAAATCTGTAAGAAATATAACAACCCAGAGGCAAAAGAACTGATAAAAATAAGCTGTTATGTAGGAGCAATATCCTTGTGTCCAGCATTCTGACATTTGCTGCAGCTGAGCACAAGGTTCAGGCTTCTCAAGACAATATCAGAGTTTGTTCACAAACTTTAGCCTCTAGTTTAAAATTGTGGCATGTTGCAAAGCATTCCCATCTCTCCTGTTTTTATTAATGGTGTCATTAGCAATTAGTGAACATCTACTCAACATTAATCGCAGAAAAGTCTACTTCAAAAAATCAGGTCATTCAACCCCTAATACACATGTGTGTCAAAACGACCTTCATGACATAGTGCCCACTATGGGTGATGTCAAATACGACACAGCTTTGACACTCCATCTAGATGACCCAATTTGACTGAAATCAGCTGCGAAGAGACTGTGAACTCACAAAAACACTCTCATAAACTTTCACTGTCAATGTATGGCCTTGTTCACTTGAATTGCACTCTCAAACTCTTTGTTTACTTGACAAGTGACTTCATTCTCAGGTGAATGTTCAGTTTTGAGCAAATTTCAAACTTGCCATCCTTAGATTCGTGACAATACTTGACCGGTCCAGTGCTGTGATGTTTTATACTTCATATAAAGAATAGCAGTTTGCTCATTAAAAAAAAGATTTAAAGATTACATGGAATAGCTTATTTGTACTTTTAAAAATAATTTGTCCACCACAGGACAGTTTAAAATGAAGTAGTGAAAGTAAGAACGGGATTAAAACACAAAAGAAAAGCATGTTCAGTTTGTCAGATTAAATGTGCTCTTTTAAGATGTCCTGTAGAGCTGATGTGGTCAGAGATACAAAAAAGGAAGGAAATGTTAATATCAGCTGCTGACGCTAAGTTGTTCACATACTAAGGAAGGGGAAAACCATAGCGTTGGTCACACAGAATTTGGTCTTTCATTTAAGTGAAACGCTTGTCAAAGTTCATCATGTGGGACATTCTGCTGCTGTTTTCCAGCATCTGTACAGGTGAGTTTGAGACTCTGAGCTCTTTTACACACAGTTTGACATGTTCTCTTGTTTTTACTCTGTTATCACATGATCTATATAATCATTTCTGTTTCAGCTGTTGTTGTAGGAGATGCAGATACAGTTACAGGATACAGTGGAGAGAGAGTTGAGATCAGATGCTCATATGAATCTGGATATGAATCAAATTCAAAGTATTTTTGTAAAGGCAAGTGTAGCTTTGGAAATAAAGACATCATGGTTAAATCAGGATCTGCAGCTAAAGACGAGAGATTCTCTCTGACTGACGACACGACGAACAGAGTTTTCACCGTCACCATCACTGATCTGAGAACAGAGGATGAAGGCAAATACTGGTGTGCTGTGAAGAGGACTTTGTCTTTTACTGATGTATATTCAGAGATAATGTTGCAGGTTAAACAGGGTAAGTGATTATATTTATTAGAAGTGGAGCTTCAGTAGAAAGTAACTACAAGGGAACAGACCAATTGGTCATTAAATAAAATAAGGTCACAATATTATTTCAAAGCAGCTTCACAGTAATAAACAGGGAAAAAACAGTTTCATTGTTGCAAAGTTAATCAATTATAAAATTACTTCATTTTCAGCTATAAAGCAGCTCTACACAAGGCAGCAGAACAAATGATTATATAACAATAATAATTATAACAAATTTATATGTATTTTTGATTGAATTCAGTGTCAGTGTATTAGAATCATTGACTTTAAGTTGATCTTTTCTGTCATCATGGGCGGTCAGTTTTATTTTTAATATATATAAATAAATAGTTTTTACAGGCCGACAGTGCATAGGACGGGTTTTTATTGCTAGCACGATTTCACTATGGTTATAATAATTTAATAATAATAAATGTTAAGAAATGGCCAGCCCAGTCGGCACCGGCCGGCCCGGTCCCGTGATGGGCCGACCGCCCCGCCCACTTTAGTTACTGTTGCTATGTATGTCCAACAAGCCATGGTGCTCTCACGCCACACACGATGCTCTGTCAAAGTGAAAAATACATTGGAGCAAAGAGGACACTGACAATGCGTCAACAGACAAGAAAAATTTAAACAATAAATAAATTTTGTGGCTCTTTAATGTGTCTTGACAGATTGCTGTAGCGCCTCAGTTCAAGCAACCTGTGACACTACACATTTTTCAAATTCAATTAATCTAGCTTTGTCGGACATAAATGTGGATACGGCGTTATGATTGTTAGATCGCCTGTCAATCAAACTCAGTCAAAATCAAGCACATCATCAGAGAGAGAGAGAGCGCAACACGAGCAAATTGTCAGTAAAAGTTAGAAAAAAAGGAAAGGCGGTGGAGAAAAGGTTCGAGAAAGCAAAAAAGTAGGCCTATCGTAAGTCCGACGCTGCCAAATGCCTAAAATTAACCGAACTCTTGTCAAAGGGTTTAAATTCGGCTGCTGCAGTGGAGGACAGTGCCGTAGAGGTAAGAAAAAACAGAAAATACAGCTAGCTCAAGTCATTTTCATGCAATTCACGCTACTGCTCCAGTGTTTTTTTATTTTTTGTTTTTTTATTAAACAGTTGTAAGCGTACAACCCCCATATATTTAAAAATGTCATTGCTTCGAGATAATTGGTTACAAGTGTTAGCTAGCCTGTTACTGAATTACATGACTGAAACATCAGCAGATAAGGTGGGATTTAGGGTAAACAGACTGCTGTATGCTACTTGCAATATAATCAAAAACACGTCAAAAACGTATAGCAACCCAGGTGAAAAAAAGTACACTTCCATAATGTAGTTAAAGTGCTCTCTTTTCGCGCACTAATTTTGTACTTAAAAGATTGTTCTTAATTTTGTACTTCCATAGAATTTTTTAATAAAAATCTTTAGTACTTATTAAGATAATCTTAAGAATATCTAAGTGTACTCAACTGTGCTATTTTGAGACACCATGAATTAGAACTAAAATGAGCTTTTAACATACTATCTCTGTATTTTTAGTATACCTATGGGTTCAAGTGTACTACAAGTGGTAACTGGTGTCTCAAAATAGCACAATTGTGTACACTAAGATGTTCTTAACATTATCTTAATAAGTACTAAAGAAGATTTTTTTAGTATATTAAAGTACAAAATTAGTGTGTGAAAATAGAGCACTTTAAGTACATTATAGAAGTGTACTTTTTTCACCTGGGAATGCACGTGTCCGTGGATGTGGTAATGTGGGCTGGTGTGGCTACAGTGCCAGGGCTGAATTTTTGTCCCAGTCAGCCCCTGCCTGTCATCCATCAGATAATATATATAACAGACCATCTATATATTTATATTTATAGTTTAAAGGACATTAAATGTGTGTTACAGGTCACGTCTCATATTCAGGGTCTGTCATATACGTCAGTGCTGGATTAGTCATCATGGTGATCATCCTCCTCATGGCACTGATGGTGTGGTGTAGGAAGAGAAGCAAGAAATCACCACGAGTTACACAATCAGGACTTTCACAGCAAGGTCAGAATTAGATACATGAAACACACACACACACACACACACACACACACACACACACACACACACACACACACACACACACATACACACATTTACTTAGAGAATCTAAATGGGCATATGACATACCCAGATAGCAAGCAACCATCGAAACAATGTTAAATCAATGTTACTGTGTCAATGTTAACCGCATTGCACACCCAATTAACTTTTGCACCTGCAATTAATGTTGAAAAAATGTTCATTCAAAAATCAATGATAGTGGCATTGAATCAATGTTACAATGTGATGCTTGAACTCTCAGAAAATGAAACACAATAACTACAACTGACTTAAAATCACACAGCCTGAAATCAACTACAAATAAAAGAAGACATTAAATCTCTCAAGATCTCAGAAGTTCTTTTTGAGAATTAACAGAGGTTTAGATGAAAATATTGTTTTATTCATATATTTGTTATAAATATATGTTTTATTTTAGTTGGCCAGTTTGACTCTTTGCTTTTTATGTCAGTTTGTGGTTTTTGCAACAGTGTTTACCTTTTACCTTTTCACGTTTAATTTTAATATCGTTTTTACACATTGGGACATCATGGATGTCTCAAACAGGAGGTTTTGTTATCTTTCTTCTGGGACCAAAATCTCCAAAATATGATTAAGTATGTGCACACAAGTTTACTTAATGTCACTTTCTAGCATATGTTGTTTGAATATTAATTCTTCTTATGTTTTGACAGTCTCCATCACACATTTGCCTTTGAATACAACAGCAGAAATCACTTCAGAGGTGAGTGATGATGATGATGGTCTTATGATTATGAGCTGCTGAAAGCACATACCTTTTGCTCATTGGTTTGGAGCTGCCGACTCTGGATGTCTTTCTTCTGCTCACCAGCATCCAAAACTCAACATATATCTGCTAGTGATAACAAATACTGTTGAGATGTTTAAATGAAGATAACATGAGTTGTTTTGCAGGACAGTGACTGGAATGACCATAATTATCAGGAAATCAGTGAGCTGCAGTGCAAGAACAAACACACCACCACCATCTACACTACAGTAGAAAGTCCAGATTATCCAATGATCTACTCCACTGCAGACAAACCAGATGATCTGATTATCTACTATACTTTAGATAAACCAGCTGATCAGATTATCGACTCCACTGCAGATAAACCAGATGATCAATGATCTATCAACATAAACCAGATGATTTGACAATCTACACAATCGCACCATTGCAACATTTTTACTTTGTGTCTCTCATTATCTTCATGGAGTGGAATCTAAACCCACAATGCCATGTGACGGGACCAAAAAAAAAAAAAAAAAAAAAATTCCCAAATTTTGGATAAATCAGGCTTTAAATGAGAAATCATAATGTCCTCATATGCTTGATTTGTGGAATAGATATAGACAGTCAATCCATATCTACGTTCTTTAGCTTTTCACTATAGTAAATTTAATACATTCATTCTTTTACTATTATATTGTTTGTTACACAATGAGCAGTAGCAAAAGTTGTATGTTATATTATGCACATTACATGTGTTATTTGTTTATTTATGTGAAATACAGACAATGTTGCATTTTATCATATGGGTTTACAGGGATATAGCTTAAATTATATAATATAAATTATAATTAAACAGTATGTTTATGGCAGCTGGTTTACACTGGAGTGACACACAATGAAGTGTTGTGACTTAAATGACAGAGAGACATAAACAACACAAAAGAGCTTCACAGCTTGATAAAGGGCTCATCTGTGTAAAACAAGATCTGGATTCAAGTCATAATAAAGATGAACTTTCAGTTTATGGACAATTATGACTTTATGACTTCATATATATTATTAATGAATATTAATATTGTGATTTTTAAGGGAAAATTCCGTTCGACAGTTTCACTTCTGCTTTAGTGGTTTTTGGCTTTTTTATGATACATTGCTGGTGTGTTTCATTATATTTATGTATTTTCTCTGTGTCTTCCTATTGAATAAATGAAATATATGTAAATTTAACTCTATTCCTTGACTTAAACATGAAGTGAATGATCATGCATGCTGTAAAGTGTGAGTGTGTTTCTGTAGTTTCTGCAGAACTGAATTAATCCATGAATAGAGGATGTGGAAATTGAGGCTTTGCTTTGAATACGGGAGACGGGGAGTAAAGTGAAACTGTGAGAAGTGTGTTCAGTTACTACTGTAACTAATGACAAATGACGCATGAAGCACACAGTATGAGAAATAAGCTTGTCTTCATCAACAAAACTCTTTATATGTCAACAGTTCTGATTTCTTCTGTAAATTTTGCTCTTTTTTGTTGATGTTTCAAGTCTGAACCTGTGACACGGAGCGGCAGAAGACAAAAGATGTGGAAGTTTGCATCTCATCATAATTATGACAAAAACACAACCAGAATCCACCTGAAACAAACCGAGAGCTTCAGCAAAACTGAATCTACTGATAACAGCAGATCATTTAATAAGAGAGAAGAATGAAGATCATCTTGACTTTCACTCTGATGATGATTCCTGGTAAGAATCTGAGGAAAGCAGTTCAGATGTTGGTCTCTTTTAAGCATCATAAGGAAATTATTAATACATTTTATTTTGATCTGTTTTTGGTGTCGTGAGCTCCATCAGCGTGACAGGATTTCCAGGTAATTTGGCACACAAATTACATTTTCTGAGGCTATTGGCTGATATTTGCTCTTGCTTGCTTAATTTGTCATTTTGCATAAAGTAAATGAATCTTGAATTAAGAATGTCAATTCTCTCTTTTTATTTATAAAGCCCTTTATACAGTAGAGATCATTTCAAAACAGCTTCACAGTAATAAACAGAAAAATAACAGAATCAATGATGCAAACTTCATCGAATATGAGACAAATTCAAATTCTGTAAAATAGCTCTAAAAAGACAATAGTGTCATTATTCAGCTAGAGTCAGTGTTGATTCAGTTCAATAATAAAGTTCATTCATTAGTTCAATACAGCTATAAGCAGTTTTACTGAAAACATTAGTGTTGTTATTCAGCTTGAGCTAAAATGTGTAGATATTTGACAAAAAAAAAAAAAAAAAAAAAGATACTGAGGAAGAACAACTATTATTTTAATCAATTTAGTGCACAAGCCATGTTAAAGTGCAAATGTTGGCATTAAGACTTTATTAGTCAACAGGAAGTTCAGAACAACTGCAGATACAATAAGAGCTCAAATGTGTTTCAGATGTTTTGATCTCCTGTTTCTGATCATCATTGAACTTGTGTCATGCACAGTGATCCACTCTTTCCACAAACCCAACTGATCCCTCTAAAACTTTAGTGCTACTCCACAATTACCCACAACCCCGTTTTGATTATCCTAAAAATGTCCTGAGCAGTTAAACTGCCCAACCTTCTTCAGAAAAATCCTTCAGGTCCTGCAGATTCTTAAATTTTTTTCAGTGTCTTTTGCGTATTTGAACCCTTTCCAGCAGTGACTGTATGATTTTAAGATCCATCTTTTCACACTGAGGACAACTGAGGGACTATTACAAAAGGTTCAAACATTCAGAAGGAAACACATTGCATTAAAATCCACTACAGTAACTAATGTTCTTGTTCTTACAAACTCAGCAGCTCATGTCTGTCCAGATAAACTATTTATGATTTGTTGATTTATGTAATATGACTCAGTTTCATACACGGCTCTTGAACGTCGGTTATTTAGCATAAGGCTTTTCTGAAGTGTAATTCCAGGAGCTGATCTGGACAGACTGTGTTTGTTTGCTTGTATTCATCACAAGCAAACAAACACAGTCTGTCCAGATCAGCTCTGTTGCTGTCCGTGGTGCTGAACATCATCTGAACACTAGAGGGAGCTGTTTGACTCAATCCTGAACACTTTAAAACCTCCTTTATTTGTTTCTCTTTTGTTTTGATCTGATGTGTTTCATGTGTCTGTGGAAACCAGATTCACTGAAGAGATTGAAGGATTATTCAAACAAAGATACATTGGAAATCTCAACAGATGGTGAGATTTTCCTTTTTAAAATAAAGGTTCTTTATTGGCATTAGTGGTTACATGAAGAACCTACTACTTTTTCAAACTCGTCCTTGATGGGTCATCTGATTTTCGCCAAAATTGGCTCACGTCTTCTTCAGACCATGCTGGCAAAAAGTTATTAAGAACTTTCAGATAAACCTAACCATTTTCCAAAAACTCAAGAATGAATTTGATGAAGAGCACACCAAATTGGATGCAAGGCTATATCTCTGCAATACTGAGACCAATCTTGGTACATGTCATCACAAGCGTGACCTGAGGCTACATGCATTATTTCAGCACAGCGCCACCTACTGGTCAGGTGATATGAAAAAAAATATTATTTTTGCTTATAGCTTCTGAATGGCCCAAAAATCATAAAATGTGCAGCATACCGATTCGTATGATACCCAATTTTCACATATCGGCCATTTTGCCTTCTGCCATTTTACATTTTTGTATGCCCTGAAGGTACTTAAAAAAAATTGGAACAATTTAAAATGAAATTTTAAAGAAAGCTAAAAGCTTGTGAGTTTTGATTGCCTGTTTAAATGAAAATAGTCTTGATAGACTTACTGAGTCATACTGAAAACAACGATACAAACTATGCCATAGTCAAAATTGCATTCTGCCATTTTTAATTTCTTCAAAAACCTACTGTTTTGAACTCCTAGACCGTTGGTCCAATTTTCACCAAAATCTGCTCAGATCATCGTGATCATCTGATTCTGAGGCTGTAACTCTGCATCTCCTCACAGTGACCTCACAACATCAATTTGGTAACAGCACCACCTAATGGTCAAAAGTGATAATAATTAAATCATATTACTAGTGACTGTATATCATTTTCAGCTGTTCTGCCTAAAATAATCTAATCTAATTGTTGCCGTTGCTCTGAAGCTCCCAGCCATGCTTGCATGACTCCTTGTGCCTGTTTTGTGCTTGGCCCCTAATAATACAGCTGCAAGCAGCAATTAAGGGGCCAAGCACAAAACAGGCATAAGGAGTCACCACTGATGCATATAAGTCACAGGATTGCTCACTGCGTTCTGAACTGCCAGCAGGTGAAGTCACCACAAGTGTTCGAGCGACCATATTGGTATTCTCTAACAACAGAGTCATTGACTGACAGAAAAAAGGACCCGGTTTGCAGCATTTCATTCACACAGGATTCGTTTTTAGGATATATGTACATAAATTAACTGTTACTTTGGACTTTAGCACAGTTGTTTCACACAGGATAAGCGATATACAGAAGTCATTAAGATATATTTCTGTATGTACATAATTGTGAAGGAAATATTAAGCATTGACATTTTTCATGAAATTGTGAAGTGAAGCGTGCAGTTTATTTCCTGTCTTTTATTGACCAGCTTCCACTTCAAACTCTTGGGGAACTTGGAAACAATGACAGTTAAAACACTACAGAACAGTACACATTCTCTAACTTTTCACTAGCATGACAGCTTGCATAAGAATTAAGTGTTATATTTATTTATTTTATATTGTATTGTGTATATTGACTTAAATCAGGGCTGCAAACTCTCAGGCATTCATCGTGAGACTCTCACACCACAAGTCCATTTTCTCATGGTGTAAAAAAACATTGCAGAGCAAAGAGGACACTAACAACACTCTGGGTAATGCACCTTTGGAATACAGTTCTCAAATTAAAATTATTTTTCCATGTATGCTGAGTAGTTAGCTTCTCTCCCTCACCATGTAAAAGCAGTCAGCTTTTTTTTGAGAATTGGACTTTGGGTGATTGAAGGACATGAATGATACACTTGATGCAAAGTCATTTAATGAAGGACGTGAAACGAAGGCTGTCTTCCAAGGATCCTTCAAATTGAGACTGCCTTCAGCAGTTCTTGATGATGTTCATCCTTACTAGGATGCAGCCTCTGCTTGAGAAGCACCCACAAATCTCTTTTACTTTTAGGTTAGTAACTACAGGGTTCGATAATAAGGACTGCCTGATGGCCCGGGGCAGCGATGCTCTGGACAGTTGATGGACATGATGGGCATTCCCAACTTTAAATATATAACCATTTACATATTTAGGATGTTTGCGATGTAAGAATGTACAGGGAGACTTATCATGACATCATGAGCAGTCCAGTAATTTATATACATCAGTGATTCAACATCATTGACATCAAATAGCAACAGTTCCCATTTGTCACATGACCCTGCCGTGCTGAAAAAAACATTTTAAAACTCAACTACAAATGATTTTGAGAGTAACAGTGCCAGATTATCTCAAGATTATCAGTCAGTAATCCTTTAACAAACCTGTATGGCTTCAAAAGACTTTTAATGTTACTTACCAGTCTTATGGAGTGTTTTATGAAGCTTTTTGGAGCTTGGCATTTAAAATCACAGATCCACATTCATCTTAAAACGAGAAAAATTAGGCATACCACTGTGCACCACATGTGGTGCAAAGACCACAAAAAGAATGACATCTTCAGGGAAAGACTCACAATATTTGTATTGTTTTCATACAAAATTAACTAGTATAAAGAACTGTGGGTTATCAGTGTTGTTTAGTACAGTACAGTGTGTGTGTGTGTCTAGCAAATTCTAAACGTATTGCTGTTTATTATTGTTTATGTTGATTGGCAGTATTGAAGGACAGTAGACTGTAAACTATTCCCATAATAAAGCTTTATTATATGCCTTGAAAACATTAACATTGATACTAAAGATTGAAACACCATAACACATGTAAATGAAGTAATTAAAAACAAAATGTAAATAAAAAACACACTTCAGTGATTAGACACTTTGTATAAATTCATGATACTTTTCCTCCCCCATTTCCGACAATACGGTTTCAGGAAACAGTCGTGACTAGCTAGTTGATTTGTTCAACGATCTCGTACTATGGTAGTTCAGCAGCGAGTTACATCGTTGTTCGGGAAACGCACCCCTGATGGATTCTTCTTTGAGAAACTGGTTCAGACCGCTGAATTCAACAGGTGGGCCAGACAACTCATCCGCGTGCGTTCTCACCGCCGCCATCTTTGGACAGATCTCAGATGATTCTGGCTTATACACACTGCTGCCTGATCCTGATACTCAAATACAACTAACTGTCAGAAGAGGTGAGAGCTCATTAATATTAATAAGGTCTATATATATATATATATATATATATATTTTTTTTTTTTTTTTTTTTTTTTTTTTTTCACACACACATCCCAGCTAACAAATATGTTATAAGAAAGTTTTGCTAAGTTATGAAAACGTTATTTCTGTTCTCTGAAAAATGTCTTAAAATGTACTTTTTTATTATGTGAACATTAATGGAACGTTACATTTTGCAAACATTATAGGATTATTACTTTTGAATGTTCTCTGAGCGTTCTAAAACAAGTGAACATTCTAAAACAAGTAAAAAACAAGCATTTAAAAATGTTAGATGAGCCTTAAACTAAAATGTTCAAAAAAAAAAAAAAAAACTTAAGATGAACAATATATAATGTTTGTGTGCTGACATTAAAGTGTTAGTTCACCCAAAAATGAAAATTCTGTCATTAATTACTCACCCTCGTGCCGTTTTACACCCGTAAGACCTTCGTTGATCTTCGGAACACAAATTAAGATATTTTTGTTGAAATCCGATGGCTCAGTGAGGCCTACATAAGGAGCAATGACATTTCCTCTCTCAAGATCCATAAAGGTACTAAAAACATATTTAAATCAGTTCATGTGAGTACAGTGGTTCAATATTAATATTATAAAGCGACGAGAATATTTTTGGTGCGCCAAAAAAAAACAAAAAAAAAAAACAACTTATTTAGTGATGGCCGATTTCAAAACACTGCTTCAGGAAGATTCAGAGCATTATGAATCAGCGAATCAGGTCTTACGGGCGTAAAACGGCATGAGGGTGAGTAATAAATGACAGAATTTTCATTTTTGAGTGAACTAACCCTTTAAGGACAATTTTAAAGACCGATAATTTTGAGGAAATACTCTGTTAATGTTGCTGGAAGAACGTTTGTTTATAACTTTGAGAGAACCTCACCTGTTCCCTGTTAGCTGGGATGACTGAATGCTTAAGTCATATGGCTGAAGGAGCAAATCTTGAAAGTTTCATGTTCCTTCTCTGCACAGGTGAACCATAGAGACCCACAACATCATTACCAAGAGGTACCAGAGTAAACCAGGAAGAGAATGTTTATTTATCCACACAAAAAACTACTCATACAATATAATTAACTTAGTTCAAATTGAACGAACAGTCCTGCAAATGTCACAACACAGAACTGGACCAAAAAAGAGATCAGGGTGATCCGTCTGTCTGTCTGTGCATCATATTTAGAGCAGAGCACCGGTGGTGTGAGGACCCTATTGTAATTGCTCGGTCTATTATTCTTCTTCTCTGAAACTAATCGCAATTTCGAGGGCCTAAACATGCTCGAAAACTCAACTTTGCACATGCATCAGAAGTGGTGAAAATTTACATATGATATGGGTTTCAGAATTAGGTGTGGCAAAATGGCTTGATAGCACCACCTACAAAGATTTCAATTAAGTGCCCTTCACGCTAAATTTCACGAATGAAATTCGGTACACACATGTAACAGCCAATACCTACAAAAACGTCCCAGAGTGCAAAATCTATAAACCCAACAGGAGACTTACGATATTTAGAATTTTCCCAGCAAAATTTTGGTAGTTTTTGACATTTCCAGACATTGTACTTTAATGAACTCATCAGAATAACATCATATTTGGTCAGTCTAATCTAAAGGCCTTTGCGACATTAAATTGCGAAGATCTAGAGTTTTCTCTGAAGGGCGTGTCCGCGGCGGCCTGACAAAATTCGATGTTTCGCCATGAAACAGGAAGCTGTTGTAACTCAGGCATACAATGTCCGATCTGCCCCAAACTTCACGTGTGATAAGGGTCCTGGCCTGAAGACATCTACATGCAAATATTCAGTTAGTCATAGTACCACCTGCTGGAAACAGGAAATGGCAATTCACTCACAGAAACACATTTAAATATGCCATGAAGTACCAAACGTGGTAGAAACATGTTAAATCATGCAACACTTGGCTAAACGCTAAAGTATTAACGCCACGAAACAGGAAGTTGTTGTAACTCTGTACACACAACTTGTAACTTGTTGTCTTTGCAATTGACCACTTGTCTACTTACATGATGTATTTCCTGTATTTGGCTCAAGCTTTCAAGTAGGTGTGAAGACTGCAAGTGTGTGTAGAATTTTTGATTACCCGATGGGACACACTTATAGTCTTGCAAAAAATGCAAGCGTTTACAGCTTTTTTTTAATTATTATTTTCAATACTTTGCATTTTAAAATACACTTCTAAATGTCTTCTAAACTGTCATTCTATTGTTCATTCTATCTTATCCATATCTTTTAATTACACACACACACACACACACACACACACACAAAGCTAGTTGTGTCTTTCTACAGGTGAGTAGGCTAGAGGAGACTTCCTCTTTTCTACACAATCTTCACTCACGCTTAACAGCTATTGTGTATTTTTTTATCTCCAGTATCTGTGTCTTATCACACCAGGATCAAGGTCTTCAGGATTAATAGAAAGTTATAGGCAGATGAGTTTGATCAAGGTTGGAGCTTTTTTTTTTTTTTTTGCAACTTCACTGTATTCATTATACACTGATCACACAGCTTATTTATACTTGAGAAACTTTATAGTTAACAGTTATACACGAGATGCAAAAGAAAGAGTCTCTCATGAGATCTAAATTAATTTCAGGTTAGTCCAGCACCTTATTTGTTGCTTTATCATAAAATTAAAATCATACAATTTTTAATTAAAGGCACAATTTAAAATGATTGATTGTCACTGCATTAGATAATAAAACATCAAACCATTTTTTCAGATTAAACGACATCGGGCAAACATGATGAGTTAAGTTAGTGAAGAGAAAAGATCCTGCAGAGTCTGTTTGATATTTTATCCAATGCAATAACATTCACACATTTTAAAGTGTCCAAATACTCTCTGAGGCCACATGAAAACATGACAACACTATAAAATACAATGTTATGATCTGAAGCTGTGGTTATATTGTTTTGAAATGCACAGTAAGGACCTGGTGTAGTGATGGATGTGGAAATGAAGGTAAGGAGGGGAAATGAAGGGAAATGAAGGGAAGTTAAGCATTGCACCATACTTTGTGTCAGTACGGAAGATAGAGTTGTTTTCCAATGTTCAAGGATTTTATGTAGTCAAAAAGTGCCGTAAAGCTTCACCATGTGGAGCTTTATTCTTCTTCTCTGGTCCTGGATTCGTATCGGTGAGTTCAAGATTTGTATGTGTGACTGTTTTACACTTCTGATTTTCACTGGTCTTGTATTTTTACAGCAGTATTTCTTAATACAATAAATATGTTAATCATGGCTAATGATATTTGTGTTTTCAGCTGTTGTTGTAGGAGCTTCAGAGACAATTATAGGATACAGAGGAGAGAGAGTTGAGATCAGATGCTCATATGAATCTGGATATGAATCAAATTCAAAGTATTTTTGTAAAGGTGAGTGCATCATTGGAATTAAAAACATCATGGTTAAATCAGGATCTCCAGCTAAAGACGAGAGATTCTCTCTGACTGACAACACGACGAACAGAGTTTTCACCGTCACCATCACTGATCTGAGAACAGAGGATGAAAGCAAATACTGGTGTGCTGTGGAGAGGACTTTGTCTTTAACTGATGTCTATTCAGAGATTTTGTTGAAGGTTAAACAGGGTAAGTGATTCATGTGACTTCTGCTAATTGAATATAGTAGTGTGGCCTAAATTCGTATTTGAATCTTTTTTTTTTTTTTTTAACTATCAACTCATTTTTAATGACAAGCACATGTGTTTCATCAGGTCCATTGACTCAAACCACTTCACCTGACACAAGTAAACACCTCTCCACATCTCACAGCTGATATTTCTCTCATGTAAACCTCTTTCATTTAATCCTGTGAACCAGTTGAGTAGTTTATTTTGTCTTTTGTATTTTCAGGTTCATTTGGTATCATCATCACAGGAGTTTTGGTTTTTCTCCTGATAAGTGCTGTATTGCTTATTGTGGCCGTACGAAAGAAAAAGCAGACTTGTGGTAATATTTTTGAATGATATATGGATACATAAAATCTACATTACACCAGTGAATTCAGACACTCTAGACACTTTATAGTCCTTAAAACTCAGATTCAGATTCAAGTTCAGATTTTTTTTAGTCCGATTCTTGCTGTGTAAATAAAACAATTGAGACGTTGACACAATGTCTGGATTCAAGCTAACATGAAGAACTGAATTCAGATACTTGAAGAAGTTTTGAAACTTAAATAACATTCATCTGTCACAGGTCTGTTCTCCTCCTTCACCGAAGGGCTTCATTTGACATTAAGAAAAGGAGCAGAGGTGAGTCAGGATCATCTTCATTGAACATTTCCATCATTATAAACTGTAGTTCTTCTCAAGTAATAGTCAAGGTTCACTTTCTTGCTCAATAATGATGAAGCAATCATTTCCTTCTTCACATTTACAGAATGAATATGATGAAGGGAACCCGACTGTCCTGCCGAACTCACACACAGCTCAAAGTGATAATATTTCTGCAGAAAATGAGTTTCACAGACCTGTGAACACAGAACCAGCCGACACAGACCTCGATTACACAAATGTTACTTCTGCAGCGACAAACAGTCAGAATCTGGATCAGATCTACACAGAACTCAACGCTAGTAAACAGAGTCACATTTATCAGTGTCTTAGAGCTGATTCTGCTAGAGAAGAGTCGATCTATCACAACACTGATTGAACGATTGACTGAACACTCGTACTCATACTGTAAAGAGCGATGTTCACTAATTAGGAAATGGCTAATCAGCACAATGACATCATGACACGACTGATCGGCTGATGCCCTCGCAAGAAAACAAACTATCTCAGTCAGGAAACACTGTTTGAATGGCCGTCAATGGAGAAAGATGCTGTTGAACCCATATAGTGTAGTTACGACATCGACCAGCAGAGGTTAATTGGTTCCTGCTAACCAGCTAAACCTCAACCACTCGGCAAGAACAGCTTTTGATTGAGAATTTAAATAACTTTTTTTAGTAGTGTTGTAAAGTCAGAATCAGAAAGAGCTTTATTGCCAGGTATGTTTACACATATGAGGAATTTGTTCCTGAAGCTTCCACAGCACAAACAGAATGACAGTGACAAGACACAGGTAATACAAATAATAAATATAGAACAAGTAAATAGGAAATAACAATATAACGGAGGCCAGCTAGTAGTCACTGTGCGAGTCAACCTCAGTCCTCTGATCTCAAGAGATGCTCTAGCGACTGACGCTAGAGGTTGCAGCCTTTAGCCTTTAGCCAGAGTGGGTTGAGTAGGACCTGGGTAGAGGGGTTATATATATATAAACATTTAAAAATACAAATTTACAAAAATCGACAATAGACGGTATATGTGTGTACCGGTATGTTATGTACAAATGCAAGGAAATGTAAATAAGTATGGTGTGATAAATAAATAAATAAATAATGTTGTGTATTACTCATGGTTATTGCCTAGAGGGGACATTAAAGGATTAGTTCACTTTCAAATGAAAATTAGCCCAAGCTTTACTCACCCTCAAGCCATTCTAGGTGTATATGACTTTCTTGTTCCTGATGAACATAATCGAAGAAATATTAATAAATATCCTGACGCATCCAAGCTTTATAATGGCAGTGATAGGGTTCAATGAGGATGAGCTAAAGAAAAAGCTTCAATCCACATCCCTCATAAATATGTGCTCCACATGGCTCCGGAAGGTTAATAAAGGCCTTCTGAAGCAAAGTGATGCATTTGTGTAAAAAAATATATCCATATTTAAACAAGTTATGAAGTATCGACTTTCCACCAGACCGCCTTCCGTATTCAACATACGCAGAAAGTGTAAAACTCTTGCCGTTCACAAAGCTTACGCTACGTCATGCGCCTTCCCTATTAAAGTTACAGAAAAAGTGTAATTGACGCGACGCCAGTTTACACTTTCTTTGTAACCTGTATACGGAAGGCGGTCTGGAGGTAGCTCGATATTTGACTTGTTAAATATGGATTTTTTTTTTTTTTTTTTACACGAATGCATCGTTTCACTTCAGAAGGACTTTATTAACCCCTCAGAGCCGTGTGGAGAACATATTTATGATGGATGGATGTGGATGGAAGCACTTTCTTCAGCTCATACTCATTGAACCCTATCACTGCCATTATAAAGCTCGGATGCAAGTAAAGCTTGGGCTGACAAAGTCTGTTTCGCCATGAAACAGGAAACTGTTGTAACTCAGGCATACAATGTCCGATCTGCCCCAAACTTCACGTGTGATAAGAGTCCTGGCCTTGGCTAAACGCTAATGTATGCGATTAACGCCACGAAACAGGAAGTTGTTATAACTCAGGCATACAATTGCTCTGTCCAAATAGCCACACTTGCGGTCTTTGCACTTGTCTACTTACATGATGTATTTCCTGTATTTGGCTCAAGTGTTCAAGTGGGCGTGAAGACTGCAAGTGTGTGTAGAGCTTTTGATTACCCGATGGGACACACTTATAGTCTTGCTCAAAATGCAAGTGTTTACAGCTTTAAAAAAAAAAAAAAAAAAAAAAAAAAAACTATTATTTTTAATACTTTGCATTTTAAAATACACTTCTAAATGTCTGTTCAGTGGTCGCTATGTAACTAACAGAAGACACAATTTTAAAATTATGGTGCTTCTTTAAGTGATAAAAAGCAGTTGCAAATGATGTGCAAAATACACATAGCCTACTCATCTTTGCATCAATAAAATGTGCAACACTTTATATTTTACTACCAAATTATATGTAATATGTAATTATTTTAACTTGCAGTCGAATGTTTTCCTTGACATCTCGCGATTTCTGGGCATGTGAGTTCCCGAACATAATGCATGATGGGATACGCTTAACCTCGAATCCCGCTCCGAAGCTGGTAGCAGGAAGTGTGGCAAATACAAATGACTGACGTAGTCCTCCTATATTTATATACTTAAATGCATATTGCCCACCGTGCTCTGTTTTACTAAAGCCACCAGGTGGCAGTGGCACGGGTGCGAGGGCCCTTTCATCGCTGCTTGCAGCTTTAATATTATGTCTGTTCTTGGTACAGTTCATTCTATCATTCGTTTTGTTTATCTTTCATACTGTCTGTGTGTCGTACGGTCTTCTATGGTTGATTCTTTTATTGGTTATTCTGTCTTTGTTCAGTCTGTTGTTCGTACTGTCTATAGTTTGTTGTTCATTCTATCATTCTGAGGTTTATTCTGTCATTTGTTCACTCATTCCACTTGTTCATTCTGTCTGTTGTTTATTCTGTCTCTCAATCATTTGTTCCTTCACTCAGTCATGTTTGTTATTCATTCATCCTGTCTTTTTTCTGTCTATTTGCTCATTACACCATTCAGTTTCAGTTTCTATTTTCCAATTATTTGTTCATTCCTTCATTCATTCAGTGGTTCGTAATGTATATTTTTTCTCTCTGTCATTTGTTCATTAATTCTGACATGTATTCTGTCATTATATGTTCATTCATTCCACCATTCATACTTTTAATCATTGGTTTATTGTAACTTTCAGTCTGTGGTTTGTACGTTCTTTCTTTCTATCTCATGTTCTGATCTGTATTGTTTGTTCTATTGTTGATTCTATCTTATCCATATCTTTTAATCACACACACACACACAGCTAGTTGTGTCTTTCTACAGGTGAGTCGGCTAGAGGAGTCTTCCTCTTTTCTACACAATCTTCACTAACTCAAGCTTAACAGCTATTGTGTATTTTTTTTTTTTTTTTTTTTTTTTTTTTTTTTTATCTCCAGTTTCTGTGTCTTATCACACCAGGATCAAAGTCTTCAGGATTAATAGAAAGTTATGAGATGCAAAAGAAAGAGTCTCTCCTGAGATCTAAATTAATTTCAGGTTAGTCCAGCGCCTTATTTGTTGCTTGATCATAAAATTAAAATCATACAATTCTAAATTAAAGGCACAATTTAAAATGATTGATTGTCACTGCATTAGATAATAAAATATCAAACCAATTTGCTTTTTTTTTTCCTCAAGAAACTGATTAAATGACATCGGGCAAACATGATGAGTTAGAGAAAAGATCCTGCAGAGTCTGTTTGATATTTTATCCAATGCGATAACATTCACACATTTTAAAGTGTCCAAATACTCTCTGAGCCACATGAAAACATGACAACACTATAATATACAATGTTATGATCTGAAGCTGCGGTTATATTGTTTTGAAATGCACAGTAAGGACCTGGTGTAGTGATGGATGTGGAAATGAAGGGAAGTAGAAGTTAAGCATTGCACCATACTTTGTGTCAGTACGGAAGATAGAGTTGTTTTTCAATGTTCAAGGATTTTATGTAGTCAAAAAGTGCCGTAAAGCTTCACCATGTGGAGCTTTATTCTTCTTCTCTGGTCCTGGATTCGTATCGGTGAGTTCAAGATTTGTATGTGTGACTGTTTTACACTTCTCTGATTTTCACTGGTCTTGTATTTTTACAGCAGTATTTTTTAATACAGTAAATATGCTAATCATGGCTAATGATATTTGTGTTTTCAGCTGTTGTTGTAGGAGCTTCAGAGACAATTATAGGATACAGAGGAGAGAGAGTTGAGATCAGATGCTCATATGAATCTAGATATGAATCAAATTCAAAGTATTTTTGTAAAGGCGAGTGTAGCTTTGGATTTAAAATCATCATGGTTAAATCAGGATCTCCAGCTAAAGACGAGAGATTTTCTCTGACTGACGACACGACGAACAGAGTTTTCACCGTCACCATCACTGATCTGAGAACAGAGGATGAAGGACAATACTGGTGTGCTGTGAAGAGGACTTTGCCTTTTACTGATGTCTATTCAGAGATTTTGTTGAAGGTTAAACAGGGTAAGTGATTCATGTGACTTCTGCTAATTGAACTATAGTAGTGTGGCCTAAATTCGTATTTGAATCATTTTTTTTTTTTAACTATCAACTCATTTTTAATGACAAGCACATGTGTTTCATCAGGTCCATTGACTCAGATCACTTCACCTGACACAAGTAAACACCTCTCCACATCTCACAGCTGATATTTCTCTCATGTAAACCTCTTTCATTTAATCCTGTGAACCAGTTGAGTAGTTTATTTTGTCTTTTGTATTTTCAGGTTCATTTGGTATCATCATCACAGGAGTTTTGGTTTTGCTCCTGATAAGTGCTGTATTGCTTATTGTGGCCATACGAAAGAAAAAGCAGACTTGTGGTAATATTTTTGAATGATATATGGATACATAAAATCTACATTACGCCAGTGAATTCAGACACTGTAGACACTTTATAGTCCGTAATGATGGAAAAACAAGTTCAGATTTTTTTTAGTCCGATTCTTGCTGTGTAAATAAAACAATTGAGACGTTGACACAATGTCTGGATTCAAGCTGACATGAAGAACTGAATTCAGATACTGGAAGAAGTTTTGAAACTTAAATAACATTCATCTGTCACAGGTCTGTTCTCCTCCTTCACCGAAGGGCTTCATTTGACATTAAGAAAAGGAGCAGAGGTGAGTCAGGATCATCTTCATTGAACATTTCCATCATTATAAACTGTAGTTCTTCTCAAGTAATAGTCAAGGTTCACTTTCTTGCTCAATAATGATGAAGCAATCATTTCCTTCTTCACATTTACAGAATGAATATGATGAAGGGAACCCGACTGTCCTGCCGAACTCACACACAGCTCAAAGTGATAATATTTCTGCAGAAAATGAGTTTCACAGACCTGGGAACACAGAACCAGCCGACACAGACCTCGATTACACAAATGTTACTTCTGCAGCGACAAACAGTCAGAATCTGGATCAGATCTACACAGAACTCAACGCTAGTAAACAGAGTCACATTTATCAGTGTCTTAGAGCTGATTCTGCTAGAAAAGAGTCGATCTATCACAACACTGATTGAACGATTGACTGAACACTCGTACTCATACTGTAAAGAGCGATGTTCACTAATTAGGAAATGGCTAATCAGCACAATGACATCATGACACGACTGATCGGCTGATGCCCTCGCAAGAAAACAAACTATCTCAGTCAGGAAACACTGTTTGAATGGCCGTCAATGGAGAAAGATGCTGTTGAACCCATATAGTGTAGTTACGACATCGACCAGCAGGGGTTAATTGGTTCCTGCTAACCAGCTAAACCTCAACCACTCGGCAAGAACAGCTTTTGATTGAGAATTTAAATAACTTTTTTTAGTAGTGTTGTAAAGTCAGAATCAGAAAGAGCTTTATTGCCAGGTATGTTTACACATATGAGGAATTTGTTCCTGAAGCTTCCACAGCACAAACAGAATGACAGTGACAAGACACAGGTAATAAAAATAATAAATATAGAACAAGTAAACAGGAAATAACAATATACATACACACAAATTTACAAAAATCGACAATAGGCGGTATATGTGTGTACCGGTACATTATGTACAAATGCAAGGAAATGTAAATAAGTATGGTGTGATAAATAAATAAATAAATGTATAAATAATGTTGTGTATTGCTCATGGTTATTGCCAAGAGGGGACATTAAAGGATTAGTTCACTTTCAAATTAAAATTAGCCCAAGTTTTTACTCACCCTCAAGCTATCCTAGGTGTATATGACTTTCTTGTTCCTGATGAACATAATCGATAATATCCTGACACATCCAGGCTTTATAATGGCAGTGACAGGGTTCAGTGAGTATGAGCTAAAGAAAAAGCTTCAATCCACATCCATCCATCATAAATATGTGCTCCACACGGCTCCGGAGTGTTAATAAAGGCCTTTGGTGTAAAAAAATATATCCATATTTAAACAAGTTATGAAGTATCGAGTTTCCACCAGACCGCCTTCCGTATTCAACATACGCAGAAAGTGTAAAACTCTTGCCGTTCACAAAGCTTACGCTACGTCATGCGCCTTCCCTATTAAACTTACGGAAAAAGTGTAATTGACGCGACGCCAGTATACACTTCTTTGTAACCTGTATACGGAAGGCAGTCTGGTTCTTATAGTTCTTATAGTGCAACGTGATCTCATGAGAAAACGTGTGTATTTTTACATAAATTGTGGTTCTACCACACGTACATTTACTTACGTTTTCATACACACAAAAACGTACAACATTGACGTATTTATAGCACTAAAACATAAAAATACTTACGTATTAACAGCAATAAAAACGTAAATCATGTAACGTAAAGTGTGAATGTATATGAATTCCCATGTATTAATATTAAAATCGTGGCTTTAATGATTTAACGATGTTTTTAGTCGAATTTATTAAAATCAGTTTACTCATCTACTTAATATGAAATAACATTTCTGTTCGTGACTTGTGCTGCTCGTTTCGGAGGATTACATAATGTTAAACAAGACTACAATTTGAAACCTTATGAATAAAATTTCTGTAATTGTTTAACCATTTTGTAATATTTAGTTTGTTTGCTGTGAGACACAGAAGGCGTTTTCTCTTATGCAGCGACTGACAATACAACCATAAGATACACCAAAGCACAACATAAATTCACAAATCACATCCATTTTATTTGTTCTCTGTACTCCAAATCTTTAGAATCCATATATTTGTAAGGAACAGAGCCAAATTCAGCCCTTTATCCATCGATCTTCATCTTCATTCTCAGCAACAGCGACCGTCACAGTCAAAGCTCGCGCTCGTTATGATTCAAATTTGAAAGTAGCGCCACCCTCGAGAAGCGTTACGACATGGTTTACGGCACTGATATCAAACGCTCATTGGTTCTCACCTGCTTCGTCACAGATTGCGACATGCCGTGTTTCAGTGGATTGACATTTGAAATGAGTGCGCGCCTTCACGGAGAGAAGCTGAATTTATCATATTTTCATGGATTAATGAGTTAAATTCTGCTCTGTACCCTATAAAAAACTATTACCGCCAGAGAGGACTGTGACTGGAACTCATCATCATTTGAACTACTTTTGGTACCACTTTTGACATTTTCGCAAAAAATAAATTATTGTGATTACGCGTGTTTGTCTGTCATTCTTTTATAACAGTAGGTAGTTTAAAGAAATGGTTATGGGTAGGTTTAGGGGTAGGTGTAGGATTAGTGGCTCAAAATGTCGTTTTAATGTTATATTTTTACTAAAATTGTCATTTTTCTGTTCTTTATTTTATTCTTTTAACATTCTGTATAAAATGGGTAGGTTTAGGTTCGGGATGGGGTTTAGGGATCTTACATTTATCTACAAAACGATAAAATGGAAATTATACATATATCTTTATGACATGAAAGATACGTAAATATTTTACGTTTTTTTCGCTGTAAAAACGTAAGTATTTTTACGTTTTAGTGCCATAATTACGTCAATATTGTACGTTTCAGCACCTTTCTAAACGTACAAAAATGTACGTTTTGTGTCTTTGAAAGTTACGTATTAATACCTACGTATTAACAATGAGACCAGGCTGTATAGTGGTATGATTAAAGACAACTTTATTGTGTGAATTCACAGTAAAACAAGAGCAGTAAATTCCTGTGATGTCAGCATCATTTTGCTGTTGATTAACAGTAATTTGTAAGAAAATGACCCAGCATGCATTCATTTCACTGTAAATTTCTGCTACCGTAATTTATTGTAAAATAATACTCTTTAATTCTGTAAATTCCTGGCATTTTTTTTTTTTTTTTTTTTTTACAGTGTGGGTTAATTTGGACAGAAAGAGGTTTAGGATTATGGTGTTGAAGGCCAAACTGAAATCCACAAATAGAATCCTCACACTAGTCCCTGGTTTGTCCAGATGTTTCAGGATATGATGCAGTCAACATGGGACTGATGTGTGGAGATGCTGTACATGTAATAGATTTACACCAAGAGCTGTTTTTTTCTAAAACACAATTACACATCTAAAGGAATGGTAAGGTCAAAAGCCAGGTCATTGTGTTTTTCATAGGATATGTTTCCATCCACCTATTTTTTGGAATATTGGAAAAAACCTGCATGGAAATGCGAAGTTGTGCGTTAAATGTATGCGCTCAATTGAAACTTTTTATCAGATATGAAAACATGCGCATAAACTATGATGGCAACATATTTACCGAATAAATTCCTCGATGCACATCAAAAAAGTCATGTGACTTTGTGATGGGACGGCATAAGTGGACTAACCAGCGGATCGATCTTGTTGCACAGCAGCTGTTTGGTCATTCTGTAATCTCTGAGCCAAAGTCTGTCGTCAAAGTGGTTCGGTATAATTCCCTCCCAGAACCGTCTTATACGACTGCATTCTCAAACAGCAGCATCTTCCTCTAAAAGCAAGACAACTTTTTTGTGTTTCATCTGCACGCTCTGAGGTGCAATTAATTTATTATATACAAAAATTATTATATACAGTGGCTTCTACTGCAGCAACTTACAGTTTTCTTAGTGATATTTACCGTCAGTTAATCAGGAAGTGATCATTTTGTTCTCTTCGTCTCACTGATGAAAACGCTGCTTTATTCAAGTGTTTTATGTGATATTCCAGTTTTGTGCATGAGTAAATTCACAACTTTGGATAGAAACAGCTATACATGTACTTAGTCTGTCATATCGGTCATTATGAAGTCTTGACAGTCGTGCATCACTGCGCCATTATCTTGTTTGTTTCTGTATCCTCAGCGATGCAATAAAGATGAAGTAATACTGGTTCATTTTCTCATGTTGTCCATCAGAAGTCAGAGAAGGAATCAGTTGCTTTACATCCTCAAGACTTTTCTTCGGGCACAAAGGAATATGTTTGTTTGGTTGTTTGTTTCCACTGTTTTAGGCATTTTTCATTCTGAGGTACTCTATACTTTAAGAGCTGTTTCTATTAGATTTAACCCAGAAAACAGTGGTCGGCAATAGGCGGCCCGCGGGCTAAAACTGGCCCACCAGCAATAATATCTGGCCCACGCCCGCAGCCAGATTATTTTAATAGCGGCTGGTTCTGAAATAGATCTTCATCTCGTGGTGCCGTCTAATCTATTATCAATGTGTCTACACGCGCCGCGCCACAACAGCTAAAAGCTGTCTACACTGAACGCGACAAACCGACCGTTGCAAAGCACTTGGACTACATCAGAAATAGAACGGGGAATCCGTTTACTGTCGGGAATGTGTTGCGTCGCTCCACGCCGCGTCCAGTGTAGACAATATCATTTTAATGGGTTCTATTATCTTTTGTAGTGTCCTGTCGCACCGCTCACGGCCGGTGTTGATGTTATATTCTTTGAAATACAAAGTAGTATCAAACAGTGACAACTTCATTGCAGATAAGACACACCGGCTTTGCGTTCACAAAACTAGGTAGGACTAGGATGAACGCATAGTTGTCTTTCCATTCTACTTTGTATGCCCTATTTCGCTGACAACTTTCCTCTTTAGACTCTTTGATAGTGCCATCAATGAATATACACTAACAAGAAGTGACACTCAATAGAACGTTCCATTGCAACACCGGCGCCCAGCAGCAGCCCTGCGTTTCCGCCATTTTGGGGTGAAAGCAAGTCGGCAGCCCACTAGTTTCTATGGCAATATCAGCTGCTTTGTTAAAAAAATAAATAAATACATTAAAGCTGAAATCCAACTTGAATGATGACAACACAGAATAAAATACTATCTAATACTATCTAATGTCCATTAAAGTAAAAGTGTCCAAAGTGTGAATTATGCGATAACGGACACAGTAATGCATCATGTATTGTAAGATCGTAATGTTTGTAGCGTGATCCATTAAAATCCGCTTCTGATTTGGCAGTGAAATTCGCCGATTTCGGGTGCGTAAGATGTGAAGGATTCTATGGTCCAGTTAGTATTTTCACCCCATAATGGCGGCCGCGCTACTGGAGCGCCATCTAGTGGCTGTTGCCCAAAATGTATCAAAGTGGGTTCTAAGCTCTTTGGTGCCATTTTCTCTCACCAGCTAGCTTAAATGTTAACATCACTCTGCACACGACATAGCTAATAGCATACCTCCATCACGCAAACTATTAAAAAAAATGAACTTTAGTGCGTGAGGACGCCAAGGAATAATTCTGAGTGTAAAAGTAGGCTACATCAAATAATTATTACAATAAGTTAGGATCATTGTGTAACAAGCAAATTAAAATTATACACATTTATTATTCACAATATGGAAAGAGGAAATAAAACATAGCTCGTTAACATGCCATTAATGGACTTATTCAAGTTATTTTTATCCATTCTGCATCTCCCACGTATGTGTGTGTTTTAGCAAGGCGGTCTGTGTTGCAAGTTGGTGAATGAAGATACTTGCCAGGTTACATTAGTTTATCCAGTGTAAAACCCGGACACCACCACACAAATGTGGCTTTTTTGTTAATGACTGTCCTACTACATGATTTAACACAGAGTAACAGCTTACCAGTTACAAAAGACACTGTTACAGTCTTTCACAGGCAATTCTAGTTGCATTTTTCAATTAATTTCTTAAATTATCCTTTGACCATGCTCTGGCCCACCATCTAGTGGCAAAATTTTTTTTTAGCTCGATGCCAAACTTAATTGCAGACCCCTGCCATAAAAGTTTCATTGGCATCAATTAATGTATTCAGCTTGATTCAGTGATATTAGTATTTTATAATAATTAGTAATATTTTAGACTTGAATAAAGCCAGTTCATTTAGATTTACCATTCTTTCTAGTGAAGGCCTTTTGACACTCAATGTAATGAAAGACACAGTATTTCACCAAAAGAGATCTAAAAATATGATATCCAGTGCGTGCAATTTTATCAAGTGTGTTAAAATCAACGCATGTGTTTGTAAATACATATTTGAGGTGATTATAGTGAGTTTACTGTTGAACACGAGAGGAACACTGTACCACGACTGACCTGTGTATGACACAAGTGAAACATCACAAATGTGCTCTTCTATGATGTCCTGTAGAGCTGATGTGGTTAGAGATACAGAAAGGGGAAGGAAATGTTCATATCAGTACCTGGTTCCACATTGTTCACTCAGTACAGAAGAGAACGACAGTAGCGTTTGTCACACAGAATTTGGTCTTTTATTTTAGTGAAACGCTTGTCAAAGTTCATCATGTGGGACGTTCTGCTGCTCTTTTCCAGCATCTGTACAGGTGAGTTTGAGACTCTGAGCTCTTTTACACACAGTTTGACATGATCTCTTGATTTTCCACTGTTATCACATGATCATCAGACTCATATGGATGATCTTTGTAAGTTATTATTCTGACGTGCTAATGTCTCTTGCTCACACATAACAGCTCTATATAATGATATTTGTGTTTCAGCTGTTGTTGTAGGAGCTCCAGATACAGTTACAGGACACAGAGGAGAGAGAGTTGAGATCAGATGCTCATATGAATCTGGATATGAATCAAATTCAAAGTATTTTTGTAAAGGCGAGTGCTTCATTGTATTTAAAAACATCATGGTTGAATCAGGATCTGCAGCTAAAGACGAGAGATTCTCTCTGACTGACGACACGACGAACAGAGTTTTCACCGTCACCATCACTGATCTGAGAACAGAGGATGAAGGACAATACTGGTGTGCTGTGAAGAGGACTTTACCTTTTACTGATGTCTATTCAGAGATTATGTTGCAGGTTAAACATGGTAAGTGATTCATGTGACATACAAATGTATCTATAGTAGTAATGTAGATGTAAAACTGTCAGCAGCTTTATGTTATTATATAGTGGCCAATAAACTGCTTAATTCATGGTTATATGCAGATTTCAGATGAGTGTACTAATATATAAATGTAATAACTTCTGATTTTTCCTTTCAACCTTCAGGAGAAAAGGCCACTGAAGTTTCAACGATCAGCTCATTTTCAGTCAGGAGTGAATCAGAAATGAATCCGTCCAGCAGAATCACAGACCATCAGATCTCCTCAACAGGTCACTTCATCTCTTTCTCATACCCTTCCTCTGTCAACATCTTTTAATAATTTAATATTCTTTATATCTGGATGATGTCTGTTATTTCCTCACCGGACACAGGTGAACGTCTCTCCACATCTCACCGTCCGTCAGAACAGGAAGTGAAAGATCTGACTGATGGTTGTCATGGCAACATGACTTTCAATAAGCCTCATATCTTATGATTTAGTCTCTTATTTTTATTTTCTGATTCCTCTGACTGTTTCCTCTTGTGTTTTTCAGGTTTAGTTGTGATTATCGGCACTGCAGAGGCTTTGGTTTTACTCCTGATAGCAGTTCCACTGATTATAGTGGCTGTACGAAAGAAAAAGAAGAATAAAGGTAATATTTTACACGAAATATTTGGATGGGTTTGGCATGACATGCGTGAGCACTGAAATAAAGGATCTTATAATTATGAACTATAAGATAATTGAAGAAGTGAGTATCTAACGTTGATCTATTTCACAGGTCTGCTGTCGTCCGTGGAAGAGTTTAATCCAGAGTTTTATGAACAGGTGAGGCATCAGAAACTGATGATTATGGTTATTTATTGAACTCAAGGTGTTTTACAGCAGTAATTTTGTTAGCAGTTTCTCTGGCTCAACACAACACACATCTTCAGTACTTTGACATTGAATCTCCAGCAGATTGTGTGTGAATGATTATATTTATGTGTTAAAACTGTAAATAGAGTTATTTTCTCTGTTAACTAACTTAATGTTTCCTGTGACTGTAGATCAGCGACGCTGGACGTCACTGTAATCCAGCGGACAGAGACACAATAACAACTGTATTTTACAGCTGTGGTTCATAAACTATAATATAGTTATAGTCTGTTTATTAGTTCAGTCCTCCCTCGGTCTCTCTCTGTTTGTTTCTCTGGTTTATAATTTATATTAATGACCTTTCAAAAGTAGCTGCATATTCTGATAAATCATTGCAAACCACTTATAAATATCACATACTTTTTTTTGTCTTTTAAAACAATGCTAATGCGTAGCTTTATCAACATAATACTCAAGAAGAGTCGATCTATCAGCATTTATCAAACGACTGACTGATCACAGAAGCCCCATCAACAAACGATCAATAAACTGCTTCATGTATCGAATGGTCCTAAATAATCGTGTAGGTCTAAAATATGTAAAAGAGTGTAAATATGATCTCTTTATCTTTGTCTTAAACTCAAGTAAACATGCTGTAAAAAGTGATTGGTGAGTGGCTAATCAGGAAAATGATGTCATGACAGCACTAATTAGCTGATGACATCACATGAAAACGAGAACAGACAGGACGAATGTAAGGCCATTTGATACTTTAAGAGCCTTTACAGTAATATCATAAAATATTTACAATTTAAATATCGCAAACGGGGAAGAAAAAATGGTTTGAATGGCCGTCAGTGGAGAAAGATGCTTTTGAAGCCATATGGTGTAGTTACGATATCTACCAGCAGGGGTTAATGGGTTCTTGATAAACTTTAACAACTTGGCAAGAACAGTGAGAAGTTCACTGGGCAGCCATCTTGACAAATTTGATAAATTAGCTTCTTTTTTCTTCAGCCTCAGTAATGCAATGAATATACAGTATGGAATTGTAATATACTGTATATGGTTTGGTTCAGTCAATGTTTTATTTTCATATGTTGTCCATCAGAGGTCAGTGTGGAGAGTTGCTGAAACTCACTGTAGTCTTTAATTGCACTGAAAAAAAGCTAGTTTCATTTGGCATTAAAAAGCACATTAAAGTTTTACTTAATACATTTTTTTTTTTTTTTTCAGGCTGAAAGGAATAGGTTTAATGAAAGATGCATTTTCCATTCTATCATTTGTGGTAGGCCTATAAAAACTCTGTTGTCATGAAAAGGAGCGCATGAAGCGTTTTGGTACAAAATGACCGAAAGAGATTTTCTAAAAATATTAATGGTCCAAAGTTATTTTGATTTGCTTTCCATTATGACACAATACACACACAAAAAAAAAAAAAAAAAAATATATATATATATACGCACTTACAGGCCTTTGACCTTCATCGTAAGAGACGAGCATTAAACGGAAAATCAGCATTTATATCAGTGGCGAGCGGTGACATTTTTTACTGGGAATGCTGAGTGCTCATTCGCTCCCCTTTTTCCCAGTTTCTTCTCCATATGCAAATCAATGGTGTATAAAGTTTAAAAAAAAAAAAATCTTTATACCGTTCCTTTTTGTCAGCATGTCTGTTCCTCTTTGAAGTGTCAAGATGTTCCTCAACAAACGCAAAGATGCGATCAGACTTCCCTCATTGTCTTTGCAAGTACTCAGCTGTTTTCTTCATTTCCCTTACACAAAAACTAACATCAGAGCCCTTTGATTGGAGTATGTGGAAAAGCACGTCTGTATGAGAGAAAACATCAGAAAAAAAGCTCCAATAGAAAAATAAATTTGGGGTCTTGAAAATCATGCAAAAATCCCCCAATCGACAGAATGGATGTTTCGTCCCAATCTAATGGGTTGTTCACTATGTAGAACTTTTGCCTGCACGCCATTTAGTTCACCCGACATGACAGACGCACCATCATATGTTTGGCCGACAAGCTTGGAGCCGCTTTCATACTGCTATGGCAGAAAAAAACATGTTCTGCTAAGGCAGCGGTTGATCAGACAGCACTCATGACAAACATAACCAACTCCACCTGATCATCTTTACTCTTTGCTTGTCTAGGTGGTATAACTCAGTTACAGCAGTCAAACAAAATCTAATAATAAAAAGTCAAAGGTCAAGAGCCCAACTAAAGCAAACACTGATCTCCATGATGGTGAATTGAAAATTGTGATTTTCTCCTTTGGTCATTCTGCTTGTTATCATCAGTATCTTCAATAATGGTCAATCATCACTCAATCAATCACTTAATTATTTCATTAACTTTAACACTGTTTCAGTGTTCATTTAACACTCTTATTTTAACACTCTTGAGTGTGGTCTCACATGTACTGCCAGGAGAGTTCATTTAACCCTGGAGTTATTGCTGTGCATGTTTTGAAAGTGGAGTATAAGAAAAAGCAGGGGATGTATGCTTATGATTATTATGATTATTCTTTAATTATTATTTTATGGTTATTTACATGATTAATCCTTTCAAACATATTATTCTTGTATAAATCCATTTATGAATGATATTTTTGTCTGTTGTATCTTTTGATATAATATACGCATACTCATATATCTTATTCAAACCAGACTTCTGCTTTGACAAAGTACATGTCTGAATTCTGCTGTCACTTCTCTAAAAAGTGAGACATGTTCGCCTGCACAAAGTCTGGCATCCGGTTTAAAATTAATTGCTGCATGAGTTTAGCATAAATTCCAGACATGGTGAAGATACGTATTAGGCTCTCGCTGCTTCTATAGTGTTAAAACCACAATGTTTCACTACGCTGGCAGAATATAAAACCAAGAGGCCAGAGAAGATTCTTAGAAAATATATTTTTGACATGATTAACATACTCTTCCTGATCTGATCTGAACTTTAGCATTAATATTGGCAAAGCTCGTGCACTGCAGGAGCTCTTGCCTCTCGCTCGCTCTTCTTCCTTTGCTCTCCTGAAACATTATTTTACTTGAGATATTTGGTTAAGGACTTGTTTATTGTTACTTACTTATTATTAAAAGCCGATTATTACTTACAAATTGATTTAACAATTCATGATTTTATTGTTTTTATTATGCATTTTATTACTTACTTATATAATAAAGAATAAAATCATTTTTGATTCATTACTTCTCCATCTGACTGGATCTCACTGAATCAGAAATATATATATATATATATATATTTAACATGTTAAAGACAAAACAGAAACAGAAAGGACAGGAAACGGGTTGTGGTTGGTGAATTCACAGCTAATTTCCTGGTCAAAACTGAGAGGCGTTTCACAACTAACAACACACGCAAACACAGACACACAGTCAGTGAACAGTAGAGTTTGGTTCTCAACACGTGAGACAAGAAACAAATGTATTATTTTATTCTCCACTGATAGATGAGAGCAGTATTATTGGCTGTTTGAGTTTCAGAAAGTCGTTTGAGGAACTGCTGAGAGTTTCAGACTGATTCTCTGAACTGAACTGATGAAGAAATGAAGTTTCCACTGACAGTTTGTGTGTTTCTGCTGACGGGTAAGAGCTCAAGATCTCTGATAAAAGTGTTTATTATCTATTATTATGGCTTGCTTTATCAGTGTACATGAGTAAAGCTGTGTGTGTGTGTCTGTGTGTGTGTGTGTGTGTGTGTGTGTGTGTGTGTGTGTGTGTGTGTGTGTGTGCGTGTGTGCAGTGATCAGTTCACTGTCTGTGGACATTACAGTGAGAGGAACGGAGGGAGAACCAGTGAGCATTAAGTGCCCTTATCCAGGAGGATATAAAAACTATTTCAAATACTTCTTAAAAGGACCTTCCAAAAAGAGTGTCCTTATACTACAATCTGATAGAGGAAAGTCTAAGGGCAGATTCTCACTGCAGGATGATCATAAGAGTTCATTTACAGTAACCATCAGTAACCTGAAGATGGAAGATGCTGGAACATACGGCTGTAGAGCTGGAGCTGAACACTACAAAGAAGTCAATCTTATTGTGATCAGAGGTGCCTGATATTCATCACACAAACAAACAATCAAACAACAACAACAACAACAAACAAATAATCATAGTTTTATTATTCATGTTTATGCTCCGTGCTGTAGTTAATGATTGTGTTATTAATATATTTGTTTCATTTGTATGATGTGACCTTATTTCTCAGCTCCAGAGACAACAAGACCTGTCCAGATCTCAACATCCACCATTCGTCCGCATACAAACAGCAGCACTGAACACACCAGCAATAAACACACCAGCAATAAACACACCAGCAACGAACACACCAGCACCGAACACACCAGCACCGAACACACCAGCAATAAACACACCAGCACCAAACACACCAGCACCGAACACACCAGCAATAAACACACCAGCAACGAACACACCAGCAACGAACACACCAGCACCGAACACACCAGCACAGGTACATGTACTCACACACACTGAATACACCTGCTGACATCTACACTCACATGCATTTAGATGAAAATATATTGCTAATTTGAAGTTATTGCTATTACATATATTTATGTGAAGCAGATATCATATTTTCAGAGCCATAACTTCAATAAATAGTTAGTCTGATTATATTGAATACAGAGACATCAAAGCTTCTATACAATTTTAATGCTGCAATTATGATCATGATAATATTCCTGTAATTACACGTTCAAACTAGACAAATTATGTCTTTCACAAACTTGCACCAACTTGGAAACTCTGAATTTCATCAAATCTTCAACTTCTGAAAAATAAACTAAAATTGCAGCACACTCAACATTTAAAGGTTGTGACGTTCAACAGATGCTTGATTTAAATGTAAAAACTAAATGTTTGCTTAGTCATTTTACAAGCCAGCGTTTTCTTTAACACTTTTTTGTTCTAGTTTCTGGGACTGTTTCTGAGTAAAATCATCTCGTAATGACAGTAATACAACCATGACATGAACGCAGCATTACTTCACGTGGGGTTTTCATGCATTTAACAGACACTTTTATCCAAAGTTACTCTGTATCATTTCAGATAATAAAGCATCTTCTAAATAAGCACTAATGTAATGTGATTATCAGTAATCAGTGTTATGAACAGAAGAAGAAAAAAAAAAAAAAAAAAAAAAAAAAAAAAAAAAAAAAAAACAATGTTATGCAAACAATGTTATGTGTGTTTCTGTCTACTGTCAGGGTTTGTTATTATTATTGGTTAATATATTGCATAAGTGGCACATTCACACATCACTGGTGTTTTTCTCTCTTTCAGTGACTCATCAAACAGAAACTGAAACAACAAGAACAACAACAGGAAATACTAGAGTTGAACTCCATCAGCAAACCACTAGTAAGCACACAAACTACACTACCCATAATACAACTTTTTGATCACATGATCCCTCTTTGAAAGCAAACTGTTTTGAACATTTGTGGAGACACATTTTATCTCCTGTATAAACATAAAAAGATGCACATATCAGCTTTCATGTGGTTAATTCAGTTTGACATCAACCGTAAAGAGAAGTGTTTTCTTCTGAAGAGTCGAGGTTTACCATTGCAGTTTCACTTCAGTTACACAATATAACAACAGTATTACAATACTGTTATTACTTCCAATATTACAGTGTTCTTAATGGTACAATAATCAAAGTAATTTATATCAGTTTGAAGATTGTTATTGTTCATTTCACAGTATAATCAGAATCAGCAGTGTGATGTTTTAGACTGTAAAACCTAACAGTTATAAGTAATAATGAGTTCATTTCACTCAAATCAACTGAAGATAAACATTTACGCCTGGTTTCACAGACAGGGCTTAGCCTAAGCTAGGATTAGGCCTTAGTTCAGTTAGGGCATTTAAGTAGCTTTTATAAACATACACTAGAAAAATAAAACATTACTGGTGTGCATCTCAAGACAAAACACTGGCTCTGACATATTTTAAGATCTGTCAGTACAAGTTACTTTCAGCTAAAACAGCTCAAACATGCATTTTAGTCTAGGACTAGCTTAAGCCTTGTCTGTGAAACCGGGAGATAATCTCTCAAGATCTCAGCAGAGGAGTATTAAACAACTCCACAAACAGCATTACCAGCTTCACTTATTACTAACCAGACTGACTTTATTTCTGTCACACGTCTACAGAAGATCTTATTGAGAGCTAACAGAGGTTTAAATGTTGATTTTTTATTGAGTTTTGTTTAAGGTCACCATGACGGAGATCAGTGTTTGCTTTAGTTGAGCTCTTGACATTCCTTTTTCTTTGGCTGCTGTAATTAAGTGTTTATAAAACACATTTGTTATGGCACAAAAGCCAAGAGAAAATATGATCAGGTGCTGGTTAAGTATGATTTAGTGGATGATGATCATTTAGTGTTTACAAACAGTTTGCGCACAAAATGTTTTTATCTATGCCACAGACATCAAGAATCAGCATATGAATGTCAACAATGGTGACCATTAAAAAAAAAATTAATGCTGCAATGCATGCTGGGTACTAGCACAGTAAAAAAACAACAACAATGGCTCACAGCATGCATTGTGGCATGAATAAATAATACAGCTGGATTTTCTATTTTCTCTTATTCTTACTATTTGCTTTTATGTTTGTCATTTTTGTTGTGACTTTAGTAACTTGTTTTGTGATGTTCAGAGGTTTATCTGAATATTTTGTTATTTTTCACCATTGTTGAGGTTCATATGCTGTTTCTTTATATCTGTGTGAGTCAGCATGAGACCATAGAGATTTTTAAAATCTGATTGTCACAACAAAGGATTTTACACTGTAGAATCACAGACCTGCTATAATGAATTCTAAACTAATAATACATCACCTGTTTAATCAGAGATTAAGCTCTGAAAAAGATCAGTAAACCAAGTCACTAAATGACAACTTTCATTACCAATACATAACACTGACACCTGATCATATAAACATATAGTTACAGCGAAAAATGAGAAAAATGGATGTCATAAAGTCACGGGCCAAGAGCCCAACTAAAACAAACACTGATCACCATGGTGGTAACTTCAAATGAAACTAAATAAATCATCATCTAAAGGCTCCGATATACTTAAGGCGAAGTTCTTTTCCATTCTTCGTTTGGGGGTAAAACAAAGTTCGAAATATGTGAGCAGCGATATACTGTTATTGAACATCTGACACTGCCCACACTGCTGAGAATGACGTTTAGATGAATATGTAAATATGTGCTGCGCGCTTTCCTCTCTGTAACAAAATAAACAGAAACAACATGGGTATGTTAGCATGAACTCTGCAAATTAGCACTCCAGTAAAGTCACGTCATGTTTATTTATATGGCATTTTATTCAGTAGTTATGTTAAAAGCAAGCAGTTTTACACTATCAAACATTAAAAACATTTCATCAGAAGCACAACTTCATTTTCTATTATAAAGCAGCTATCCAGTGTGTTCAGTGTGTTTTCAGCAGTGGAGATCTTAAATCGACGGACTCAACAGACGAAATGAGTCAGAGTTCCATGTGAAAGAAAGCAGAGCCTCAGACCAATGGTAGTACTAAGGTGTTCTGCAACTGGAGCGAACGGGAATAGTAAAATAATCATAATGACACCATACAATTGAGGATTTTTTGGACAAAAAGCCATTTGCGACAAGCCTCAAATTGGGCCACACCCCCCAGATTATTGTGGGTTGCAAATCGGGCTCAAAAATTGGCCTTAAAATCTTCAAGTGTGTGGCCAGTCTAAATTAATCACTTAATATCTCGACTGCAACGTATATCTTCTTTTAGTGACCTCAAGTGAAATAAGTTTAGCATACTCATAACTATTGGTTTCTAAACTTCTAAGCTCGACTTATTGGATTTGACTTTGTGTGTGCTAATGTGAGCTAGCAGTATCTGCAAGTGCTCTGAGTTCATTAAAAGTTTGTAATTTCAGTAGTTTTACTCAATATAGTGAAGTTTCAGCTATATAAAGTATTTGAATGCAGTGTAAAGTTTAACTGTATATTAAGAAATATCCTTGTTTTAGTGGACTCGATTAAAATAAGTTCAGAGTACTCATAACTACTTGTTTATACTTAATTGAACTGAGGTAATTTGTGTCCTTAAATGAAATGAGTTGGCTTAACTTGATGGGTTTTACAGTGTATGCAATATCATGTGTTTAGCAATGCGTACAGACCTGGTTTCTGTTGCTGGCGGTCTGGGTTTGTTTTTGCTGGTTCTGTGTTCGGGAACGCTTCTCATCCTGAAAATGAGGAAAAGGAAATGTGGGACAGGTGACAGTTTGTTTGTGATAATAATAATAATAATAATAAAGTCTTGTTTTAGTATGTAAATTGACTATTCTGTTTTCATGCAGTTTTATTTCAGCAAAATGTGCAGCACAATACAGAGGTGGGTGTTCAAATATTTACCTGTAGAAGTTCAGACATGTTAAATGATTGTTTATTGATTAATAGAGAGTATTATTTATATAAACTAGTAAATTATTGATGAATGTGTTGTTTTTCAGACTGACCACATGTATGAAGAGATTTCAAAAAGCGATGGTGCCGTGGCAGCATCTTCATCCAGTCAGATGTCTGCCTCACACCTCAACACCCGCCCAAAAGTCTCTACTTTTTACACCACAGTAACCAATCAGCAGCCTGATTCAAACCTTAGTCACACCCACTCAACCAATCAGGTGACAGATTGGTCGTCTGAAGCAACACAGGACAGCAGGACAGAACTGATCTACGTAACAGCAACACATCCACAAAACGCAACAAATGAGGATCCGGTATATTCAGTGATCAATGATAAATAAAGATCTGGAACCTGGTAAAATCTAAATTTATATAATGAATCAAAATTGACACACTTTCCTATACAAGAGTTTTTAATCATTTTTTTTCTGTGTGTAATATTACTAACAAGAAAAGTCACTAACAATTAAAAAAAAAAAAGAAAAAGAAAAAAAAGAAAGTTACATGAAATTCAGTGTTCTTTGATTGTCTGGCTGATTGTCTGTGTATTGTATAGTAAAATTGCTTATTGTTAGATTATGTAAGACCCAAAGAACACAAAGAGGTGAGATTTATGGCATCAAACTAAATTCACAAAGCCTATAAGCATATAAGCCTATAAGCATATTTGTACATTTTATTTTCTTTTGACCACTAGTTGGCGACAATTTCAATCTTCTTAGGCTTCTTGGTGCTAATGACACATATCGAATTTCATAACCATATGCTGTTGCTTTCATACAGTACAGTTGAAACTACACAAGAACAGTTTGGTCTATCAAAAGGGTTTTAGTAACTTTTTGCCAGCATGGGCTGAAGATGATCTGGGCTAATTTAGTTAAAAAATTGGACCAACTGTCTCGAACAATTTAACAACAAGTAGGATTGTCAGAGCCGATAGCCTCGTGAGCAGCACTACAACATATAGCGCAAATGCCTCCGGCAACTCGAGTTTGATTCCCGGCTCCAGGTCCTTTTCCGATCCTGTTCCTCTCTCTCCACACCATGCTGTTCTGTCTGATCTGTCCGGTCCTATCCAATAAAGCCATATAAAGGCCAAAACTATCTTAAAAAGAAATAGAAGGTTTTTCAGAAAATTTAAAATAGAACATTTTTCATGAGGGAATTTTGTTTCTAGCCCTTACAGGTCAATGTTATTAGCATAAACAGCTAGTGGCACTAAAGGGTCTAAGTTAGAGATTTCACATATGGTTAATGTTCAGGCTATCCACTATCTGTGTGCCAAATTTCACAACTTTCCTATTAAAGGTTATATGGGCTGCCATAGACTTAAGAGCAGAAGAAGAAGACTTCTGTTCAGCCTGTGAGTTAAGTTCAGAGAGCTGCTCTACACTGTGCCCTCTACAGGTGATGTACAATATTACACAGGGCCTCTACATGCATCGTTGCCTCTCATTATGTAGCAAATCTTTATTTAAAAAGACTCTGTGTACTTTGACTGAAATCTGCTGCAAACAAACTCAAGAAAAATGAAAAAAAATAAATAAATAATAAAAAAAAAAAAAATATTGAAGGTTAATTTAAATGAAACTGAGGCCAGTTATGAAACCTAAAATACACAAATGTTAACCTAAAATCTTGATGTTGATTAAAAGTTTAATATATTATGAATGCAAGTACCATTTTTATTAATACTATATGCACAGAACATGTCAGTGTATACTGCAGATGTCCTGTAGAGCTGGATGTGTTTAGAGAGACGAAGGGGAAGGAAATGTTCATTTCAGTTGTGGACGCTGCAATTACTAGACACAGAGGAGATTGAGTTGACATCAAAAGTTCATATGAATCTAGATATGAATCAAATTCAAAGTATTTTTGTAAAGGCGAGTGTTCATTGTTAAACAGAAACTGATCTGAGAACAGAGGATGAAGGCAAACACTGGTGTGCTGTGAAGAGGACTTTAACTTCCGCTATGTCTTTTACGGATGACTGTTCAGAGATTTTTGATTGAAAGTTAAACATGGTAAGTTGATATCTAATTACGTCCCATAGAGTGATTACTAGTCATTAAAGGGCACCTATTATATAAAAAAAAAAATATTCACTTTCACATAGTGTTTGAACATAAATGTGTCAGCAGTGTGTGTACGCAACCACCCTAGAGTGGTAAAAATCCACTCACTCTTTTTTTAATCCCCATAAATCATAATAAGTGTCTCAGAACAAGCCATTTGCAGATCTTATCATTTGTGACATCACAAAATGCTTAGGCATGTGAATAGTTTGTGTGTGTGAATGTGGTGCTTCGTTTATGTGTTCATGATCTTGTTCACGCTTGTTCACACGTCACTGGTGTTTTTCTGTCAGTGTCTCAAACTGAAACTGAAATAAGAACAGGAAATACTACAGATTAACTCCATCAGCCAAACACTAGTAAGCACAAACTACACTACCCATAATGCAACTCACATCACATGATCCCTCTTTGAAAGCAAACTGTTTTGAACATTTGTGGAGACATTTTACCTCTTGTATAAACATAAAATGATGCACATATCACCTTTCATGTGGTTAATTCAGTTTGACATCAACCGTAAAGAGAAGTGTTTTCTTCTGAAGAGTCGAGGTTTACCATTGCAGTTTCACTTCAGTTACACTATATATTTGTAATATCACTAGATCTTTGATAGTACAATAATCAAAATTATTGATATCCATATTAAGTTTGTTATACATGTGGCATAAGGAGGGCACTCTCGTATCCAGATATATACAAAGTAGTGACTACACCACCCCAACCTTAATCAGCTGGGGAAATATCAACTAAGGGCACACAAGTTCGATTTTCTTCCCACAATTACTAAACAATGAGACGTGGATATGTACAAAAAACACTTTATTGAATCATGATAAATAGTTTTAAAAAGGAATCACAGGATTAAAGTAATACAATGCTGGTGGCAAAATCTCACAACACACTCAGTGAAATCCACTGCAAGGAAACCCACACCACATGCTTTTAGGAAATGACAATTTCCATCCTCCAAGAATAGCCAGCCTGCCCACTTCGGGTCACCCCGGCTCCTAAAAAGGTATTCTTCTTATAACCCTTATATATTTAAATTTCTATTTAGTTTTAGTACTTTTTATTAATTGTTTGTCTCTCTCTTTTTGACCTATTTAGATTCAACCTAATAAAGCTAACTGACTCTTACTCTGCAAATATGGGTATAGAATTTCTTTTCACCTGTTTATTCAATTTGGTTTAATTGGCCTATTTAATATAGAGAACTTTGAATTTGACTATGAATACAATTCTTCCAAATGACACTTTGAAATACCCATTTCACTCTTATTCTTCGGAACAACAACAATATAAAAAAAATAAAACCAAATAATTAAATCAAACAAAAGAACAGTGGAATTTTGGGAGTAGAAAATCAGTAGAAAATAAAATAAATTACAATAGATCAAACTTACTGCTCACAATAACAGTCCCAATGTGGATTAGGGTTTCACCAAACTTTAGCTCCAGTTCAGTGCTGCTTACACGAGATCCTCCTTCCGTAATTGAGTTCTGAGCAGCACAATTCAATCAGAAAAAAAAAAGCGAAGGAAAAGCGTATGCACAATCCTACCACTTTCTTGATTCTCGTAGCTCGATCCTTATATGGGCATGGCTCGCCAGTTCCTGCTCGCAGTCTCTTTCTAGTGCAATGCAGGGACAGTTCAAGTTCAAAGTCTTCTTCAACAATCGTCCGGTTCCAGAAAATATGCTGCACCCGACTCAAGGGATGATGGAAAACAGAAGATAGAGAGGAAAAAAATAAAAAATAACCCAATCAAGAGAATTCGAATTTTCTAGTTATGAAGTTTCCAGACAGGCAAAACTCCAACCTCTGTAAGTTTCTCTCTCCTCCGTAACAGTTTGCGCTAGCATCAACCGTGATAAATCGACTGACAATCAATTCACATTTTTTCTCTCGAAATCTGCTATTTCTCTTGACACAACTGCTGATTTATGTGCTCTAATTCGGTTTCTTCTTTTTCAGGACCGCGTCGGAACTGTTGTTTCTCTCTTTCTCATCGCGCGTTCTCTCTTCGTCCTCTCTCTCTCTCTCTCTCTCTCTCTCTCTCTCTCTCTCTCTCTCTCTCTCTCATCTCCGATCATAGGGCGGGGCTAACTCTTCGCTCTCCTCATTGGACCACTCTTCACTTTGTTTTATTTGAATACATTTTTCAAATTAGTTTTATTTCTTTTTGAATTTATGCATTTTCCTATTTTCTGTTTCACAAATGTTATTAAAATAAAGTACTGAATTACATATTCACGAGTTTTATGGTTTTTATTCCCTTTTTCTATTTTACATTAACAGGCTCTTAGTAACCTGGGTTACACGTGCACGCACATTTAAAAAAAAAAAAAAAAAAAAAAAAAAAAAAAAAAAAACACTTTACGTACCTGACAGGAGAGCAGCAGTCCCTCACAGCACTCTGTGTTGTACATTCAAGCGATTTCTTTTCAAACAGGAACTCTACAGCAGTAACGCAGGGGAGCCAACCCTCTTAAGCAGTAATAAAGTAACCACGAACAGACACCAGCTGCACAGAAAAGTTAATCAACAAACAATACAAATGCCAAACTATAGCCATGCTAAGCAAACACCTACCTCAGATAAAGCGACGGACTACCGGAAACCCAGACATAACAATACGCGATATCACGCTAGCCTTGGGATGCCCTTTATATATATACACACACACCGCTCAATTAATACTCCTCACGGGGCGGAGATATCCATGAACGGAATTTCATCACATACAGTATAATCAGAATCAGCAGTGTGTTGTTTTATGTAATATCACGTGTTTAGTGATGCGTACAGACCTGTCTTCTGTTGCTGGCGGTTTGGGTTCGGTTCTGCTGGTTCTGACTTTGTTTTCTGGAACGTTCCCCATCCTGAAAAAGAGGAAAAGGAAATGTGGGACAGGTAATGCTTTCGTTTGTGATTTTAAAGTCCTGTGTTTGAATTGATTTGGCTTGGTCTTTTGTCTCTATTCATGCTCCATTCAGCTTTATTTCAGCAAAATGTGCAGCACAATACAGAGGTGGGTGTTCAAATCTTTACCTGAAGATCAGAAATACACGTGAAATGACTGTTTATTAAGGAACAGAGAAAATTATTTATATAAACTAGTACATTATTGATGTATGTGTTGTTTTTTAGACTGACTGCATGTATGAAGTGAATCCAATCAGACGCCTGCATCACACCTCAACAACTATGCAAATGTGTCTACTATTTATGCTATAGTAACCAATTAGCAGCCTGATTCAAACCCACTCGACCAATCAGGTGACAGATTCAGACTGTGATTATTATAGTCATCTGAAATGACACAGGACAGCAGGACAGAACTGATCTACCTGACAGCAGCTTATCCAAAAAAGTTTATAGTAAGTTAATATTTAGTGTTACTGACAAGATATGTTACTAACAACACAAATAAATGCAAAAATGTAATTAGTACAGTTAAAGCAAATAAAAAGTTTTTTAGCCTCTTTAGCGCTGATTCTGGCATGTTTTTAGAGTGAGGGTTGCCAGATCTAAGAAACAAAACTAACTCAATGACCCTGATCCAATCATCCGAGTAGAGGTCCGATAAGATTTCTTGCGGCACGGGATTACATTTTGAATGAAAGGCGGTAGCGGTCCGTGACTCTGGTGTACTCTGACAGGAGCGGGCAGTCTGACAATAACCCGGCCACTCCCAAAGTCTTTTGACAACAGCGCATCCGCACTTTAACTTGAAGTGAACAAAGCTTTCTGCAGTGGTGGCGTTCACACAGTTCCCAGTTTCCTGGCAAGATATGTTCTTTGCATCCCAGCCATGAGTGCACCTTCAGAGATAACATTCAGCCTTTGTGATCAGATTTTTTAGGAGAGATGTTCAGTAGCCTACTGAAACCGCCGTAAGTCAGCGGCATTCTGTTCTTGCGTAGATGTTAAAAAAAAAAATCATTTTGCAGCATAGCTAGTAAGCCAACAGTTTTCGTTTATTCATATTTTTGGCTTAGCCTATAGTTTTGAGGGACAGATGTTGTATTTAATTTAGCCTATTTTTCTCTGTGACATTTTTTACAGTGTTGACAGCACCATAAGACAAATAACGAATAAAAATCTTGCTATCCAAAATATGATATTTGTTATCCCCAGTCACTCTCTTTCTTTAGGGGAATTTTAAATGTGAGATTCTGGAAACGATCTAAATTAATGGGACCCATTGGGTCGGGAAGAAAATCATTATATATATCATTATTTACATTATATATATATATTATTATATATCATTATTTAAAAAAAAAAAAAAAAAACAGTCCCGCGTAGACCTCTACATCAGAGTCCAAATATTCAACTCCCATACCAAAAATAGATATTTTACAGTCACTGTTATGCAGTACACTCAATTCTAACTTGATAATCACTGTGTACTCTGTATAGATAATGCTTTTATTACTGGAAAATGAGTAAAATATTTTAATAAAAGCATTTCAGTCAGATATAATTTATACAATGTCAAACCTTCAACCTGCTGCAAGAGTTTAAAAGTAGTCCATTTCTGCAGGAAAACTGAGCACTTGGCAACCCTGCTCAGTGAGCTGCGCTCCATCACGCCCTCTACAGGTGATGTAAAACACTACATAGAGCTTCAGCACGCTCCTGTTGGCCTTATGTAGCAAATCTCCATCTAAAACTACTTAGTTTGACTGAAATCAGCTGCAAAGAGACAGTGAACTCGTGAAAAGACTTGTTTATTGGACAAATTACTTCACTTCTCAGTTGAATGTTTAGTCTTTCATGGAAACACATGACCTGTCCTGTGATGTGATGTGATGTTTTACTTCATATAAAACTATTATGAACAGCAGTTTGCTCATTAAATTAAGATTTAAAGATTGGATGGAATCGCCTGTTTGTACTTTTAATTATTATTTGTCGACCACAGGACCGTTTAAAATGAACTAATGAAGGCAAGAAGGCAGAGAACAGTTGCAAATACAAAACCTAAAATATACAAATTGTAACCTTTATCATGGACCTTAGTTTTGATTTTGGTAAAAATGACATTCATAAATAATAAAAGTACTAAGCTGTTTAGATCAGTATGTAAGCAAAGCATGTGGTGTTTGTCAGAGTAAATGTGCTCTTTTAAGATGTCTAGTAGAGCTGATGTGGTTAGAGATACAGAAGGGGAAGGAAATGGTAATATTAGTTGCTGACGCCACATTGTTCACTCAGTACGGAAGAGAACGACAGTAATGTTTGTCACACAGAATTTGGTCTTTTATTTAAGAGAAACTCTTGTCAAAGTTCATCATGTGGGACGTTCTGCTGCTCTTTTCCAGCATCTGTACAGGTGAGTTTGAGACTCTGAGCTCTTTTACACACAGTTTGACATGATCTCTTGATTTTACTCTGTTATCACATGATCATCAGACTCATATGGATGATATTTGTAAGTTATTATTCTGACCTGCTAATGTCTCTTACTCACACATAACAGCTCTATATAATGATATTTGTGTTTCAGCTGTTGTTGTAGGAGCTCCAGTTACAGGACACAGAGGAGAGAGAGTTGAGATCAGATGTCCATATGAATCTGGATATGAATCAAATTCAAAGTATTTTTGTAAAGGAGAGTGTATGACTGGAAATAAAAACATCATGGTTAAATCAGGATCTGCAGCTAAAGACGAGAGATTCTCTCTGACTGACGACACGACGAACAGAGTTTTCACCGTCACAATCACTGATCTGAGAACAGAGGATGAAGGACAATACTGGTGTGCTGTGAAGAGGACTTTACCTTTTACTGATGTATATTCAGAGATTATGTTGCAGGTTAAACTGGGTAAGTGATTATATTTATTAGAAGTGTAGCTTCAGTAGAAATGAACTACAAGGGAACAGACCAATTGGTCATTAAATAAAATAAGGTCACAATATTATTTCAAAGCAGCTTCACAGTAATAAACAGGGAAATAACAGTTTCATTATTGCAAAGTTAATCAATTGTAAAATTATTTTATTTTCAGCTATAAAGCAGCTCTACAGAAGACAATAGAACAGATAAATGTTTATTTGTTTTAAGTTTAATTCATTGTCGGTGTTTTAGAGACACTGACTTTAAGTTGATCTTTCCTGTCATTCATCAGATGAGAAGACCACTGAGGTTTCAACCATCAGCCCTTTTTCAAACACATCATCATCATCATCATCATCATCATCATATTTCAGTACAACAGAACTGAATCCACAATCCACCAGCATGAATCAAACAAATCATCACTTCTCAACAGGTCAGTTCATCTGTCTTGACACTCTTCATGACTCTTAATTCTTGAATATTTGAATGTGATGCATCTATATATCAGTTTAAAGGACTTAACGTGTGTTACAGGTCATGTCTCAGATTCAGGGTTTGTCATCTACGTCAGTGCTGGGTTAGTCATCATGGTGATCATCTTCCTCATGACGCTGATGGTGTGGTGTAAGAAGAGAAGCAAGAAACCACCAAGAGATACACAAACAGGACTTTCACAGCAAGGTCAGATTTATATGCACGTTTCTACGGAAACAAAACTAACTAACAAAACTCTGTTATCTAAAGACGCAGATACACACACATCTCTTTCTAATGTTTGCTGTTTGAATGTAACTTTAATTCTCCTCATGTTTTGACAGTCTCTGTCGGGCTTTTGCCTTTGAATACAACAGCAGAGATCACTGCAGAGGTGAGTGATGATGATGATGATATTATATCTATGAGCTCTGGACGTCTTTCTCCTGCTCACCAGCATCTAAAACTCAACATATATCTGCTAGTGATAACAAATACTGTTGAGATGTTCAAATGTGGAAGGTTTTGGAAGATAACATGAGTTATTTTGCAGGACAGTGACTGGAATGACCATAATTATCAGGAAATCAGCGAGTTTCAGTGCAAGAACAGTCAAAACACCACTATCTACTCAACAGCAGAAAGTCCAGATGATCCAATGATCTACTCCACTGCAGAAGAACCAGATGATCCAATGACCTACTCCACTGCAGATAAACCAGATTTAACAGTCTACTCAACAGTAGATAAACCAGTTTCAACAATCTACTCCACTGCAAATTAACTAGCTGATCTGATGATGTACTTCACAGTAGTCTCAGCCTCAGACGTCATGCCCACGGACCGTTGGCTGAACGTCTGATGCATATGGCACACTTATCTGGAAACACTTCAGGAGTTTTGAAGTCATCATCTGGTTGGTTGAATTCTACAGGATGTCCGGGAGACGTGTGTGTTGCGTTCTTTAACGGTCCGCCTGGAAACAAATGCCGTGACGCCAAACCCCCTCGTAGAAGAAGAACGGTGTCATGTTTACAACTATGACAACGAGCGCTTATCAGGATCAAATAAACGCTGGATTTTCAAAAGTATGTGAAGTTCATGGCTCCATTGTTGCAGTAAACTTACACAATGTTCTTGAATGAATAATTTATTAGATGCACGCCGGTCTGTTATTGTTGGTACATCAACTTTCATTTTCACGCCCCTAAACCTGACGCGGAACAAAACGAACTATGATTGGTTGCTTTACATGTCAATCAAACGTCTTCTTGGGTGGTCCTTAGCCAATGAAAGCTGCGATAGAGTCCAGACCTTCTGCCGTCAGTCTGAAGGTCTGGCTACGCAAGACTAACTTCACAGTAAAGAGACTAATGACGTTTTTTGCAGAACGTGTGTCAAAGCAGCTTCATGGAGTGGAAGTTCAACCCACAATGCAGTGACAGGACAAAAACAATCCCTTATTTTAAGAAGAAACTTTGGCTAGATTAGGGTTTAAATGAAGAACCATGCCCTTATCTGCTTCATTTTGTGGAATAGATGCCGACTGTCAGTCACTGGATTTACAAAAAAACACTTTAGCAATTTTTGATCTATTGTACTGTTCAGAGAAAGTTTACAGTTTTTTTTTTTTTTTTTTTTTTTTTTTGCAGTTTGTTATATTATACTCATTACGAGTGTTATTTGTGTATTACTTTATTTATTTGAAATGCAGGCATTGGCTCGTCTTATCAAATGGGTTTACATGAATATAGCTCAATATATTTTGCATAATTAAACAGTTGTGTTTATGGCCAGGCCAATGCAGGTGAACCTTCAGTTTTTGGGCAAATGACTGCATATATATATATATATATATATATTATTAAATACATTTGTTTTAAACCTCTGTTTCATGGTTTTATTTCTGCTTTAGCTGTTATTGGCTCCTGATATATTGCTGGTGTGTTTTCTACATGTCTAAACATGTCTGCTAAATGAATAAATGTAATATTTAATTCAACTCTACTCATTGACTTAAACATGAACAGTATGATCAAGCATGCTGTAAAGTGTGAATGTGTTTCTGTAGTTTCTGCCGAACTAAATTTATGGACAAATAGAGAATGTGGAAATCGAGGGTTTACTTTGAACACAAGAGATGGGAAGTGAAATTGAAGTGTGTTCACTTACTTCTTCATATTATTGTGTTCCTTTTTCATTCAAAAGTCAGGATCGTAAAAAAAGAGGAACTCATGACAATTGATTACAGTCTTACTGTCATAATCTCCTTTCACCAGTCCAGTCACCTCTATGCACTACATTTCCCATGATCCTCCCTGGTCATCACCTGCTCACTATGCGCAATCATCACATCTGTTTACCATCAGCCTCATCAAGACTGCCATAAAAGCCTAAAGCCGGGTGCACACTGTGTGATTTTGGCCACGATTTGGTTGTCTGAGACAAATGTTGAGAATCCTAAAAGATTCCTATAATCCTAGGCTAAAATCTGTAGTCTTTGATCGTTAGTTTGACATGTTCACCGACAGCCGATTAATGACTGTTGCGATCAAATTTTACCTCTGACGAAATTCTGGCAGTGTCAGAAGAAACGTCAAATTGTCTTAGTTTTTCAAGACAAGCCGTGATCAAAATTAACGCTAGAATTTTCTTTGTTAGCCACCATTTCAGTCCCGTGTATAATGCAGCTCACAGTCACCGAATGTGTGTGGGTTGATGATGTAAAACTCCGGACAAGTTTAATACGCGCGTCCGTTTTTAACATGTCTTGTCTGTTGTACAGTCTGACATATAGGACAGCTGAGATCCCACAGTGTGACATGAGGATCATGTTGGTACAGTCTGACAAGCAACAATCGTAAAGGTCTGTTATAAATCGCACAGTGTGCACCTGGCTTTAACCAAACACAAGGACTCTGTCTGGTCTCGTTGTATCTACCATACGCTACTGATGACCTACCTGTGATACTCACCTGAACTTCTTACCTGTGATTTGTCTTCTTCCGTCTTCAGTCATCCGTCTTGAGTCATCTGTCTGCAGCCACTTTCAGCCTGGGTCTGGTTCTCCTGTATCCTGTTCAGTATCTCCATCTGCAAAGACAAAGAACTCTATCATTCATCAGCTAATGTCTAGTTCAGACTACATGATTTTAGCCTGATTTTGTTCATCATCATCTTATGTAACCACTTTTGGGCTTTTCTGACTACAAGACAGAGCAAAACACGCTGCTAGCCATTGTTTGTTCACACTCACAGCACCTTCTGTCAGTCAGTAGTCCCGCCTTCTTGATGACAACACGCATGTGGTTAAAGACGGCATGCGATGAATGATCAGGTAGCAATGTGTTGTCTGACATATTTATTGTCCACGACACACCAAGATTTTAGGAGTCAAAATCATAGAATCTGACACAGTGACTATCATGACCGACAAAAATATAGTGTAGTCTGAGTCCATTTACTCACTCCTGGTCTTTGCCTAAATAAAGAACTGTTATTTTTGATACTCACCTTGTCTGTCTTCTTCTGTTTCCTGACACTTACAGTGTGAAAAACATGCTAACTTTATCAACAAAACTCTTTATATGTCAGCAGTTCTTGCTTTCTTTGTTCTTACTGTATGTTTTTGATGCATTATTATTATTTTTTTTTTTTTTTTAACACAATCTCTCTGTTTCAGTTTAAGACCTGTGACATATACAGCAGCAGAAGACAAAGGAAGAGGAAGAGGAAGACTGCATCTCATCACATTCATGACGAAAACACCAGGAAACACTGAAGCACACAGAGAGCTACAGAAGAACTGAACAAGAGAAGCTTTAATAAGAGGGAAGAATGAACATCATCTTGACTTTCACTCTGCTGATGATTCCTGGTAAGAAACTGACAGAAAGTTTGCAAGCATTTTGAACATTTAAGCATCGTAATCAAAGTTTTAAAGTGTTGTATTTAAATGTGCTGGTTTGTTGTAGGTGTCATGACCTACATGAGCATAACAGGATATTCAAGGGGTGGAGTCACGATCAAATGCAAATATGAGAAAAAATATACTCAAAAAACAAAGTATTTTTGTAGAGGTCAGAAGCCAGATACACTACAGATCGGATGGTGTTCTGACCTCATCAGGACTGAAGAGAAAGATAAATGGGTTCAGAAGGATAGATTCTCTCTGTATGACGACACAAGATCAGCAGTCTTCAATGTGACCATCAGAGATCTGAGAGAACAGGATTCTGGGACGTACTACTGTGCAGTAGATATCCCTAAAGAAATAGATTTCTACACTGAAGTAAAGCTGAACGTTTTAACAAGTGAGTAACCCAGATGCAATTTGAACTTGACCATCACTAATGCTGTTATTTTTATTTTAATATTAATTAGCAACTTTTAAGTCAAGTTTATTTTTCTGAGACGCACTTAATTTTATCAAAATTTGCAGAAATTATGTCATTTTGAAAATCTGTCTTGAAAAGTAAATCTGTCTTGATTCAAGATTGTTTAAATATGTGTTGGAAAATAGAAAATTACTTTTTGCAGTGTACAACTGTGAATTTATTTATTTTTAGCAATTTTTGCACAAATCATGTTAAAGGGCACTAAGACAGACTTTGTTAGTCAACAGTAAGTTTAGAACAATTAAAGATACAATAAGTGCTCAAGTGAAATTCAGTTATGTACATATGGCTAAATGTTCCATCGAAGTAGATAACAAGGAGCTGAAGCGTGTTTTAAGGAGGAGAAGCACATTTTGAGTGTCTGTTCTAAAAGAGACATGCTGTGTGTAAATGTTTACATAATCCCAGGTTGTATATGATATTTATAGTTGAAGGTGTAGTAAGATCAGGATGTTTGCCTATTCGTTTTCATATGAGTTGCGAATCATCCTCTGTAATCGAAATGAGTTCTCAATAAACTCAACGTTTATAAAAAAAAAAAGTTTCATGGTTTACCATTTACAAAAATTAAACTTTATGGTGTTTCAAAAGCTTTTAAATCTTGAAAGTGTCTACATCATTTGTCACAGCCAATGCCTTTGTTTTTAAGATCAAAGCACATTTCCACCACCGTTGTTATCATCATCATCATCATCATCATCATCATCATCATCACCTATTTCGCAAAATTCCCAGCTATCGTCAACATCTGATTTCACATCGGCTTCTCCATCTATCTCGAATGGTATTCTGGTGATGAACCGTTCATTCATTTTCAAACATTTGCCTGCAGACATTGCCTGCAGATTTCATCTCCTGTTTTCTCAGGTTTGTTTCTGATCATCGGTGTGACTGTGATTCTGCTTCTGCTCATCACTGGATTCATGTCATGCATAATGACTCTCTACAAGAAACATCTGACTCGAGGTAACCCAGCTAACGGAGCATTCTCAGAACTTTAGCTAACGCTTTGGTAAGGTTTTCTCAAAGTTATGAACAAAGATTCGTCCAGTAACATTAATAGAACATTTGTTCAAAGTTTTCTGGTCTTTAATAATGTTTCTAAAACATTAGCATCAAAATGTTATTTATACATGGAGCATTTCTTTCTGAAATGTTTTAGTTGGACTTTCATCTAACATTTTTAAATGTTAATATTTGTTTTAAGAACTTTCAAAAGTAACGCCCCCATAATGTTTGATGAATGATAAAATGCAATGTTTCCTTACTGTTCAAATAACCATTACATTTTTCTTTTAACGTTTTAAAAAACGGGGTGTTATGAGCGTTCAGAGAATGGAATTTTAGCAAAACTGTAATGTCTGGCTTCTTGCATGCACAACGATGAAGATGCGAGGAGAATTCCAAGAATATGAAGTCTTTATTAAACTTAAAAAAAAAAAAAATGCAGGAGATCACAAAAACATTAGTAACACTTGGTGTCAACGACGGCACCGAACAATGAACTGACAGAAATCAGGGTTTAAACACACAGGGAACGATTAACAGAGGTAAGAACAGGTGTGGAACTAATGAGTAAACTATGGAAATTAACAATGACTGGGAACTGAGATGAGAACAGGGAAAACAAAACCAAAACACAATGAAACTGAACTGAACTAAACATTACCCTGTTGGGCTCTGGGTCCAGATTGTGGTTGGTGTAGATGGTGTAGGGGGATCCACATCTGACCTGTACCCACTCAACATATTCTTCAAAGCTCTCTTGAGGACCTTCCATGAACAGGCATGCCTTGGACCGCTTGTTGAGGCTGATGTAATAAAAGATGCAGGGTAGTGAGTGAGGCATGAGGCAAAGTTGTAAATAATACAAAGATCACTGAAATACGTTTTACAAGAAAATACTATTTTAGTCTTTATACATTAAAATTTTGTTTAATTCGGTGCATTACTTGTAGATTCTTTGTAATTATTTGTGATCTTTACTTGCAAATTCTAAGTGAATGTTGTTTCTACAGTCTTCCTCTTGGCGGTCTGCTTTTGTCCTGTGTTGGATGAAGTGTCAACTCTCTAGTCATCATGTCCATACCTTTTGGCCCGAGATGGGCTTAATATTGATTCATTTTAAGCATGATTGTCAAATAAAGCTCAGATGTTTTTTGACATACTCGTCCTTTCCTTATTTGTGATCCTTCAGGAAGTTTATGCTACTCCTTCAGGATCACAACACCGTGTATTTATTTATTATTATTATTATTATTATTATTAAAATATAATATATTTATATAAATATAAATATATTATTAAATGTGAATTATGATTATTACTATATTTAATGTAGTATATTTGTTTTACAGACCCTGATTCAGCCTCTAAAAAATCTGAACCTGGAACAGAAAACAGTGAAGCGGTTTGTAAAGTCACATTGTTGATAAGAATGTGTTTGAATGAATGACTTTAATCAAAAGCTGTGAACAATTTCTCATTCTCAGGTTCATCAAATGCTGTATGAGGAGATTAAAGACACCAGACTTCACACGGACTGCAAAACCAGCCAGTTACTCATAAAACCCTCTGATTTATGTAACACTGTTTATGCCACTCCACAATTACCCACAAACCCCTCTGATTCTTCTAAAACAGTTTATGCTACTCCACAGTTACCCACAAACCCCTCTGATTCTTCTAATACTGTTTATGCCACTCCACAATTACCCACAAACCCCTCTGATTCTTCTAAAACGGTTTATGCTACTCCACAGTTACCCACAAACCCCTCTGATTCTTCTAATACTGTTTATGCCACTCCACTATTAGGCCTACTCATAAACTCCTCTGATACTAATACAGTTTATGCTACTGTTTAACAGTGCAGAACTTGTTGTTTCCTCCTCCTCCTCATCATCATCATCATCATCATCATCATCATCATGTACAGAATGACAGACGATCCAGATGATGTTCCTCTTTAATAACATTCATGATCAGAGTCATTATATGCAGTTGTGAGTCAGTGATTTACAGCAAATGCATGTTAGTGATCAACCTTTTTCCGATTGTTATTTGCTCAATACACTTAAAAAAAAATGTATGTTTTTCTGTATAACTAAAGATAATTTTTCTATATAACAATAACGTGTAATTATTTTAACATCAAATCTCATAGCTAACTAATGTTCTTGTTCTTACAAACTCAGCAGCTCAAGTCTGTCCAGATAAATCACGTAGGCCCTGTTGCAGTTAGGTTTTTTTTTTTTTCTTTTTTTTTTTTTTTAAATGTTTAATTGTCTATTTGTGGTGTTTGTATTGTGTAATGGTGCTGAATGAATTTCCCTTATTCCTCAGGGATTAATAAAGTTTTCTAATCTAATTTTTCCACCTGGTATTAAAGGAACACTCCACCTTTTTTTGAAAATAGGCTCATTTTCCAACTCCCCTAGAGTTAAACAGTTGAGTTTTACCATTTTCGAATCCATTCAGCCGATCTCCAGGTCTGGCAGTACCACTTTTAGCATAGCTTAGCATAGTTCATTGAATCTGATTAGACCGTTAGCATCTCGTTAAAAATGACCAAAGAGTTTCAATATTTTTCCTAATTAAAACTTGACTCTTCTGTAGTTACATTGTGTACTAAGACCGACGGAAAATTAAGAGTTGCGATTTTTCTAGCCGATATGACTAGGAACTATACTGTCGTTCCTTCCTATTACTGGCGTAATAATCAAGGAACTTTGCTGTCGTACCGTGGCTTCAGCAGGCGCAATGATATTACGCAGCGTCTCTCACAAATGTCTCCATGGTTGCAAGGCACGCTCCCTGTGCAAGCAGGGGGTCACAGGCGCTGCGTAATATCATTGAGCCTAGGAAATCACAACTTTTCATTTTCTGTCGGTCTCAGTACACGATGTAACTACAGAAGAGTCAAGTTTTAAATAGGAAAAATATTGAAACTCTTTGGTCATTTTTTAACGAGATGCTAACGGTCTAATCAGATTCAATGAACTATGCTAAGCTATGCTAAAAGTGGTACCGCCAGACCCGGAGATCGGCTGAATGGATTCGAAAACGGTAAAACTCAACTGTTTAACTCTAGGGGAGTTGGAAAATGAGCCTATTTTCAAAAAAAGTGGAGTGTTCCTTTAAGATGTGTTTTGGTTGATCGGATCCCAAGTGGATGACGCTCAATACAGGTGTAAACGAGGTCTAAAATGTTTTGAACTTGTCCACTTTTGACCACTTCTAGAGGTAGTTGAAAACACATTTGACCGGATTGCTTTCGTAGTATAAACGCTCATGTTGGCTAATATGTTATAATTAAAAATTATAACATATAAATAGTTGTCCAATATGCCTACTAAAATAATGCACAAACACTATGTGAAGTGCGCTCGCCAGACGGGATTTAAATGTACCAAGCACAATGTTCTCTCACCATTCCTGATTCCTGATAAAATAAAAAAATGGGTGCTCTCCATATGATTTTCCGCTGTCGTATGTAAATTGTGTGAGCTGGTTTTGTCTATTAGATCAAAAGGTCTGGATAAGCCTATACATTTACCCACCCATAGACCCTCCCCTCTAAGAAATCAGGACAGAAGTGGTTGAAAGTGGACAAAAGAGACCGATAAAAATACCACGTGTAAACAGGAATGTGTCTGCCTCATCTACTTGTGATCCGATCGACCAAAAAGCATCAAAATTCAAACAGGGCCTCAGTCAAGTGCTGCAGATCAGCTGCTGTCTGTGGTGCTGAACACCATCTGAACTCTAGAGGGAGCCGCTTGACTCTCATGCTTTAATTATTTACAGTAATTAATTAGTTTAATTAGTTTCACTTTCAGTTTTGAACAGGTTTTGATCTTATTTGTTTCATATGTCATTCAAACAAAACTAGGTTGGAAAACTCAACAGAGTTTTATGAATGTGAATTCACTTATATTTAATAATTTAATAGCAAATGTCATTAAAACTTAAAGATGTAAATGATGTGAAATTAAGTCTTAAATTTGTCTCCATTTTAACATGACATCTAGGAAATTGTCAAAAGTTAAAACTTTTGTTAAACCATATTGATACGTTACAAATATTTACCATATTAATCAATCAGAAACATTGATAATTTATGTAGGAACATTTATAAGGAGACAAAGTAAACCTCTGTTGTTTGCGTTTGTGTCCATCAAATGAAGTCACTGTCAAATGAGTTCCTGGTGAGACCCTAACCCACAGCAAAATGCTCTGTTTAACAATGCTCAGTGTTCATATGTGTCAACATTACAGAGTGTTAAAATAACACTGAAGCAGGAACAAACATTAGAAGTCACCATTGTGGTGATCGGTGTTTCCCGTAGTTGGGCTTTTGACTTTTGTTGGTTTTATTAGTTTTTATCTGGCTGTAGTATTAGTGTTCAGAAAACACTTTTAGTGTGTCAGAAGAATATGAGACAAAATGACAGATGATTTTGCCTGTTAATTATAAGTGATCTGATCACATCTGAAGTCTAATCACTAATCCGAAGTGTGTTTAGTTATTAATTCATTTAAATGCTACGAATTTGCGTAATGTGCTACTGACCTTGTCGTACTATTGTGAAAATCATATTTTCGTAAAAAATGAAAACATATTGTGAGCAGGAAGTTAATAACTTATATATCGAACTCTCACAGACAACAACAATCAGCAAATGAAACTTAACAATGGTGACATGCTTCATGCCAGCATACAAAACACATTCATGGCTCCCAGCAAGCACTGCAGCACAAATGTCAATGCTGCTGAATTATTTTACTATTTATATTTGAGTTATTTTTTGATTTTTGAGGTTTGTATGAGTGTTGACACAAGAAGTATAACAAGTGATGGCTGAGCTTTTTTTTATTATTATTATTCCTTAATGCTTCAACTTCATAATTTTTGAAAACATCATGAAACTCCAGAGAAGCAATTATTTAAGTCATTTTAATGCAGTCATTTGACTGCTATTAAACAGATCTGCCTTTCACCTTTCTCTTTCTTCACCAGCAAACAAATGTTCTCTGAAAACACTATTGTGTTTGCTAAAGGAGAAATAAGTTAACGAAAGAAAAGGATCAAGAGCCCAAACAAACACTGATCGCCATATTGGTGACATTAAATCAAATATTAAAAAAAAAAAAAAAAATCTGATCCTCTGTTAATTCTCAATAAGAAACAAATACTAATAAATAAAGTCAGTCTGTTAGTAATAAGTGAAGCTGGTAATGCTGCGGAGTTGTTTAATCAGATCTTGAGAGATTTAATATCTTTTATCTTCAGCTGATTTCATCTAAGGCTGTGCCTGAAGAAAGTTATAGTTTCTGTTCTTGTCGTTTTTCTTTCCTTTGATTTTAATTAGCTGGGTTGCGGCTTTTTGCAGTTGTATGTTACTCACTGCAGGTTTTATTTGTGTATTATGTAGTGATTTATGTGAAATGTAAGCAGTGTGTTATCTTATCAAATGTATTTAAAAGGATAAAGCTCAATATATTTTACATAATTACTTAGACTGATGTGACGTACAGGATGAAGTGCTTTGACTAATTAAATGAGATGCAGGAAACAGACTCAAAGATAAATCTACACCAATAAAATAAAAACAAATCTATACTAATAATACAGATCTTCAACCTTTATATATATTATTTATTTATTAAACAAACCTTCTGTCTTTCTGTTAACTTCTGTCCTTCTGTTTACTTCCCCTTTAGCAGTTTTGCAGAACTAAATTGGTAACGCTTGCATTAGCAGAGATTATATATTTTTCTACAAACCTTCGTTTGTGTTCATCTGAAGAAGGAAGGTCATAGATCTTGAATGACATGCAGGTAAAAGATGAGTAAAAAGTGAGGACTTTAGCATTTGAAATGAAATACTGATTAAAAAAATAGTTTTAAAATAATAAGAAGTGCCAAAATCTGTTTTGAAATAAGTTGTTTTTTCAAATAAAGGTTTCCGAGTCAGTGATATCAGATTGTGTATGTGTTTTTATTGTACTTCGCCTGTAACTTCATAGAGCAAGAGGGTAACAAGCACCACTTTAATTTACAGCCTGCAATACCCTGTAACTTCATGAAACAAGATTGTATTTCCCCAGAATTTAAATAAAAGTTGCAATAGTTTTACTTGCCTTGAAACACAGAAGCCCAAACTTAATCCGTGCACTTTTGCTTTTAAAAAATTACTGTATAAACGCACTGATATGTACCCTGTCATTTTAAAAAAAGCTTTTATTGGTACACTATTATTACAAAAAGCTACGCAGTTTCTTTGAACAAGAGAGACGGGAAGTGAAAGAGTGAGAAGTGTGTTCACTTGCTACTTATTGTTATTATAATTTTTTTTTTTTTTTTTTTTTTTTTTCATTCAAAAGCCAGGAGCATAATTAAGAGAAACTTGTACCTGTGACACATACAGCAGCAGAAGACAAAGCAAGAGGAAGTCTGCATCTCATCACATTTATGACAAAAACACTATCAGGAAACACTGAAACACACAGAGAGCTTCAGAAGAACTGAATCTACTGACAGAGAAGATCATTTAATAAGAGAGAAGAATGAAGATCATCTTGACTTTCACTCTGCTGATGATTCCTGGTAAGAATCTGAACTCAAGTTCTGATCCAACAATCACATCAGAAGAACCAGAACAGTAATTTAATATTATGTATACTAAAATTGTGAAATTATCTTTAAAAAAACATTGAAATTAGTCCCAGTTCAGAATATTTTAGTGTTTTATTAAAGTGTGTTTTTGTTGTAGGTGTCGTGAGCTCCATCAGTGTGACAGGATATTCAGGAGGAGGAGTCATGATCAAATGCAAATATGATGTAGGATATACAGCAAATAAAAAGTATTTTTGTAAAGGACAGTGGAAAACAACATGCTCTAACCTCATCAAGACTTATATTAAAGATAAATGGTTTAATAATGGAAGATTCTCTCTGTATGACGACACAAGATCAGCAGTCTTCAATGTGACCATCAGAAATCTGACTGAACTGGATTCTGGGACGTACTACTGTGGAACTGATATCCCTTTAGCTGAAGATCCCCACACTGAAGTGAATCTGAAGGTTATAAGAGGTGAGTAATTTTGACAATGACCATCAACAATGCTGGTGTTTTTTGGCAATTTAATGTAAAAGTATATTAATTGGTAAAATTAGTGTTCCTTTTAAATTAAGTTTATTTCCCTGACCCCATTGTCACTTCTTTAAGCATAAACTCACTTGATTTTTGTCATTTTGCATCTCAAACAAATGCATCTTGATTCAAGATTGTTTATATTGAAAAATAGAAAATCACTTTATTTGGTGTAAAACTGTTATTTTTGAGCAATTTTTAACACAAATCATGTCAAAGGGCAAATGTCAGCACTAAGAGACTTAATTAGTCAACAGGATGTTTAGAACAGCTAAAGCTGCAATGAAGTGAATTTCACTTGCTGAAGTTAAAGATAAACATATACATGTATGGCCAAATGTTCCCCTAAACAAGACAACAATGAGCTAAACTGTGTCTTAAAGAAGTGGAAGCACATTTAGATGGTCTGTTCTATTAGAGACATATGTAAATATTTATATAATCCCAGGTTGTATTGTATGATATTTATAGCTGAAGGTGTAGTATGATCATAATGAGAGGCAGGATGTTTGCCTTATGTAGGGGAGCGCAGGGCACAAAGTAACGCGGGGCTAGTAGTAACAAACATGGTTTAAAACTTTCCACACATGCCAGCATGACGAAACCTAGTGTATTTACTAGTTGCCATATCAACACTATATTGAGAAAAAATGTGCTAAAATTAAAAAAAAAAAAAACCTTGGAAGATATCATGCTGATATTATTTTAATCTTATATCTGTTATTTAACAGTTGAGACAGTTCCTTAATGCTGCTCTAACCAGCAGGTTTCAAATCCCAGTTGCACAGGTGGGGCACATTACACTGCGTTACAATGTGCCCCTATTAGAGCTATGCTATTTTATTCTATACTTTTATGAATTCTATTGAGAAACCACAAGAAAAAGGTGAATAAAGCCTGAGAGTCAATGTTCAGAAATTATTAATTATTATGTTTTGAACTATGCTGTATAGCTGTGTTTTCTGGTGTTTGTTCTCAAACGCAAAAATTAGTTTATTTTTAATTATTAAAAAATGCTATTTTTTTATATGAAAAAGTTAATAATTGTATTTTATTGACTATATATATATATATATATATATATATATATATATATATAATTACATCAGATAACATTTTAAGCTGTCATATGGTCATGTTACAATGTGCCCAACCTGTGGGGCATGTTGTCACATTTCACTTCCATTCTTTCAGGTAAATAAATTGAACAGAATTGAACAAAATAATTGAACAAAATCACGTAATTGTACTGTACATGTGTGAAATTAATGTGGGAAAAAAATAAATACTCTGAACCCCAAGTGAATTTACACAAACTGAGAAAGTCAACAAGTGTTATTTTGTGCCCCGCTCTCCCCTAGTTCTCAATAAACTCAAGGTTTATGAAAATCAAATTTCATGAAGATTTATTATTTACAAAAAGGAAAATTGATGGGGTTTCTAAAGTTTTTAAAGCTTGAAAATGTGCATACTGTTTGTCACAGCAAATGTTTTTCTCTATTTTTAGAGCTAATGACAAATCCACCACCTTTGTCATCATCATCATCATCATCGTTACCATCATCATCATCATCATCATCGTTACCATCATCATCATCGTCACCATCATCATCATCGTCGTCGTCGCCTTTGATCATCGGTGTGACTGTGATTCTGCTTCTGCTCATCATTGGACTCGTGTCATGCATTGTGACTCTCTACAAGCGTCAGACTCGAGGTAAACCAGCTTACAGTGTTATCAGAACTTTGGATATTGTTCAGATAAATTTGTATGTCATGTTACCAATTTAGAAATTTGTCATAGACATTTATGTTGTCAGAATAATGTTTACAGTTGTTTGCCAGCGAATTACATTGTTTTCTGAGGAATGAGTGAAAAGAAAGATGTTGCTTCCCCCTGCTGGTCACAACTAGTCAATGCGAGTCTAATATGTTGAGCATCAATATGAAATGATGCTTAATGTAGTGTTTATTATTACAGACCCTGATTCAGCTGCTAAATTGCCTGAACCTGGAACAGAAAACAGTGAAGGGGTTTGTAAAATCAAGTTGTTTGATATAAGAATGTGTTTGATGGCCTTCATCAAAACTGTAAATAATTTATATTTCTATTCCCAGGTTCCTCAAATGCTGCACATTTACGATGCGATTAAAGACACCAGGCTTGACTGCAAAACCACCCAGTTACACAAAACCCCCTCTAATTCTTGTAACACTGTTTATGTTACTGCTAAATTACCCATAAACCCCTCTGTGGAGTGCCGTAAACAGTGCAATAATCAGTTACCCAAAAACCCCTCTGACATTAGCACTGTTTATGCTACTCCACAATTACCCACAAACCCCTCTGACATTAGCACTGTTTATGCTACTCCACAATTACCCACAAACCCCTCTGATTCTTCTAAAACTGTTTATGCTACTCCACAATTACCCATGAACCCATCTGATTCTTCTAAAACTGTTTATGCTACTCCACAATTACCCACAAACCCCTCTGATTCCTCTAATAAAGTTTATGCTACTCCACAATTACCCACAAACCCCTCTGACATTAGCACTGTTTATGCTACTCCACAATTACCCACAAACCCCTCCGATTCTTCTAAAACTGTTTATGCTACTCCACAATTACCCATGAACCCATCTGATTCTTCTAAAACTGTTTATGCTACTCCACAATTACCCACAAACCCCTCTGATTCCTCTAATAAAGTTTATGCTACTCCACAATTACCCACAAACCCCTCTGACATTAGCACTGTTTATGCTACTCCACAATTACCCACAAACCCCTCCGATTCTTCTAAAACTGTTTATGCTACTCCACAATTACCCACAAACCCCTCTGATTCCTCTAATAAAGTTTATGCTACTCCACAATTACCCACAAACCCCTCCGATTCTTCTAAAACTGTTTATGCTACTCCACAATTACCCACAAACCCCTCTGATTCCTCTAATACAGTTTATGCTACTCCACAATTACCCACAAACCCCTCTGACATTAGCACTGTTTATGCTACTCCACAATTACCCACAAACCCCTCTGATTCTTCTAAAACTGTTTATGCTACTCCACAATTACCCACAAACCCCTCTGATTCTTCTAAAACTGTTTATGCTACTCCACAATTACCCATGAACCCATCTGATTCTTCTAAAACTGTTTATGCTACTCCACAATTACCCACAAACCCCTCTGATTCCTCTAATACAGTTTATGCTACTCCACAATTACCCACAAACCCCTCTGATTCCTCTAATAAAGTTTATGCTACTCCACAATTACCCACAAACCCCTCTGATTCTTCTAAAACTGTTTATGCTACTCCACAATTACCCATAAACCCCTCTGATTCCTCTAATACAGTTTATGCTACTCCACAATTACCCACAAACCCCTCTGATTCCTCTAATACAGTTTATGCTACTCCACAATTACCCACAAACCCCTCTGATTCTTCTGATAAGGTTTAAGCTACAGTTTAACAGTTTGCCTTTTTATGTAGAACCTTAAAGCGTTCTGTCAGGTGATTCATATTTGGAACTTTTTATAGGTTTCCATCATTTGCTTTAATTCATTACTTTTGTTTAAATGAATTTCTTATTTTAATTAAATTTTACAGATCAAGCAGTTTGTAGAAAAAATATGAATAACCTATTAAACATGAAAGTATTATGCAATAATTGAAGACATCTCTCTTTACTTAGAACATCTTTGGCATTAAGGGTTCTTTAAAATTGACTCATGGGGCCTCATTTATAAAATGTTGAGTAGAAAACATCCTACATTTGATCTTACCATCATTTCTCAAATGTGCATGATTCAGAGAAGTCACACTACATTAAGCATCAAATGTGCGTGAAACAGAAGTCAATAATTGCAGAAGTAGCAGTTGTATAAATCACTTTAATGCAGTCATTTGACCATTAAAACAGACATGTTGGTCTGCTTTCTGAAAACACCTGCAATTCCTGAAAAAGTAACTTAACAATAGTCAAGGGTCAAGAGCTCAACTAAAGCAAACACTGATCACCATGATGGCGACTTGAAACAAAACACTTTCAAGCAAACATCAACATCTAAACCTCTGCTAATTCTCAATTTGATCTTCTGTGGACGTCTGACACTGTGAATCATGAGCAGAATCACCAGAGGAAGAGGAGGAGCCATTCTGACAGACATCACTATAAGACCAATATAACACACACACCATGAGAAAAACATCTTTATCTCTAAGAACATTTCCATTAATCACCATCTGTTTATTGTGTTTTGAGAATATTTCTCATTGTTCTCCACAACGGTATTAATCACATATTATTCACATACTATATTCACATATTAACCAATGTAACTCTTACAGCGTTCTGGTGAGTCTGATCTCCAGCAGGTATTAAACTGATGAATTTCTCATGATTACACACTGTTTATTTTAAAATGCTTGCAACAAAAAATGTTTCTTCCTCTTTCTTGACTCCTGCCCACACGAGCAGAGGAAAAAGTGATGCAACAATTCTCTGCCCAAATTTTAAATGGTCCGTGACTCTGCAAACAAGCCTTAGGGCTGCTAGTGCAGGGCCCCTGAGAATTTGCTCATTGGCAAAACGTTGGCCCCTTAGCACTGGCCCTGCACGGGCAGCCCTCACTCAGCCCTCAGCCTTATAGAATACCACTGCATGAAATTTTGTCCTGCTTTAATATTTTGAATGTTTTTAAGTCATTATGCAGAAATTATTCAGACAGGATCATATAGACTCACACAGACATCAAGCGTCAGTGTATGAACTGATTGTCACCATTGTTGAGGTTCATACGCTGACTCTTGATGTCTGTGTGAGTCTACATGATCCTGTCTGAATAATTTATACATAATGACTTAAGACTAGAGCCTGTGCTTCAGTCCAGGATGAGCCAGAAAACACTGCTGTTATGCTGCGAGTTGCTTTATTTCAGAGACAGTAACTGTGTAGTTGGTGATGCAGTGACTAATATGGTTACATTAATTCATGCGTGTGTGTTATTTCTGGTTAAATGCCAGAGATTCACATTTTACAGTGAATGTGTTTTGTTAGTAATAATTCAGGAAATACCTGTAAAATGTTTTTTTCTGTAAAAGTTTTCTGTTTTTGCACTTTATTTAAATTAGGATGTTACATTAGCTTTACAGTTTTTGTTAGGCAGCAGTTGCTGAAAGTCATTTGTTTTTTTAAAGATTATTTTTTACAGTAAAGGGGTTTTATTGTAATAATTCAGGGAATCCCTGTAAAATGTGTGTTTTTCTGTTTTTTTTTTTTTTTTTTCTTTGAGTGTTTTTCTGTAAAAAAGTTTAATGAAAATTTCTGTTAAAGTTTTTGAACTTTATTTAAATTAGAGTATTTTACATTAATTTTACAGATTTAGTTTGGCAGCCGTAGCTGACAGTCTTGGACCATTATTTATTTTTTATTTTTTTTACAGTGTGTCCAAATATTTCAGTTATAAAAAAGAACAATGTAATGATGTTCAATTATTCACTTAATTGGCTATTACTATTATGTTATTATCATTAATTAACAGTTTATCAAGTGAAACAAATTATAGTAAGTTTGTGTTATTATGCACTATAGTAAGCTATACACATTTTAAATTAGGGGGTTAGTTCACCCAAAAATGAAAATAATGTCATTAATTACTCACCCTCATGCTGTTCCACACCCATAAGACCTTTGTTAATCTTCGGAACACAAATTGAGATATTTTTGTTAAAAATCCGATGGCTCCGTGAGGCCTGCATAGGGAGCAATGACATTTCCTCTCTTAAGACGCATAAATGTACTAAAAACATATTTAAATCAGTTCATGTGAGTACAGTGGTTCAATATTAATATTATAAAGCAACGAGAATATTTTTGGTGCGCTAAAAAAAACAAAATAAGAACTTATATAGTGATGGCCGATTTTAAAACACTGCTTCAGGAAGCTTCGGAGCATAATGAATCAGCGTGTCGAATCCGCAGTTCGGAGCGCCAAAGTCACGTGATTTCAGCAGTTTGGCGGTTTGACACGCGATCTGAATCATGATTCGACACGCTGATTCATTACGCTCCGAATCATCCTGAAGCAGTGTTTTGAAATCGGCCATCACTAAATAAGTCGTTATTTTGTTTTTTTTGGCGCACCAAAAAGATTCTCGTCGCTTTATAATATTAATATTGAACCACTGTACTCACATGAACTGATTTAAATATGTTTTTAGTACATTAATGGATCTTGAGAGAGGAAATGTCATTGCTGGCTATATAGGCCTCACTGAGCCATCGGATTTCAACAAAAATATCTTAATTTGTGTTCCGAAGTTGATTGAAGGTCTTACGGGTGTGGAACGGCATGAGGGTGAGTAATTAATGACAGAATTTTCATCTTTGGGTGAACTAACCCTTTAATATCATTCATATGTACTTAGTATAATCATTAACTGATATTTGATAGAGACCTGATTTCGAGGGAGGACCCGATTTATCTCGACACTGCAAGTTAATTTTGGAAAGCGGTTTTGAACTGCAAACAAACTGCGTTTTAAACTGATTTTGTTCAAAATGCCGTCACACCAGTTCATTTATTTTATCTGAAGTATATCAGGGCCTTAAAGCACAGATTCAAAACAGAAGGTTGAAAATGATCTTGGTAATTTTTAATGTTCTATTTATGTTCTATTTAAAATGAATCAGCCTCATCGACCCTTTGATAAACATAAAATGTATAAAAATATTCTTGCACAAACTCAGTGGAAAACTCTTTCAGATAGCACTTCAGTTGTGTTCCAATCGACTGTAAGTGGACTGTGAAGTGAACTTCAGGGTATTCTGCTCTCTTAAGTGAGATTACAATTTAAAGGGAGGGAACATGTTCAGTTTGAAAGGCACTGCGACCAGCATAGGGAATAAGGGAACATCGATACACTTCACAGGAAATGGAAAGGGAACATCACACATCTGTCACTGCGCACAGTGTCATCCGTCAGAACTAAAGATGGAGCAGAATCTAAACACATCAGGCTCATTAGGAAAAAGGTGGGTAAGACTGTTTAAACCATTCAGGTATTAGATTGCTATTGTATCTGTGCCATTTTAAATGCTTTCAAACATATACATTTCTAATGAACCTCACAATATGTCTTGTATACTGTGTATATTGTCTTTTTGTCTAATCCGTCGGATTTACATTAATTTAACACTTTATATAATATGCAAAAATTGACCTGTTTATACATTTGTGTCTTGTTGTTACTGTTTTATGTTGAATTATTGCCAGGACCTGTAAGAGACACATAATTTCATTCTCCCATTCTCCCAATTGAACTTGACGTGATGAGAAACATCACTTCACTGCAGAATGGAAACTCTACAGTGGCGTTCACACAGAAAGTCCTTCATTTTCATTGGTAGCTGTGATGTGGGCGTGTCCAACGAAAACCCAAAAGTTGAGTAAAGTTTAACTTGTGCTTCATCTTATCGTGGTGTCTTGCTGTGTGGCTACAACAGAAATAAGACAAGAAACACTTTTACACAGTTCTGCACATGAATGATAAACCAACACTACAATGGTACAAATGATCAGATTTATCTTAAAATTAAAAAAAAAAAAAAAAAACTGCTATAATCCAGCTTGTAGAAGAAAGAAAAGACTATGCTTGGTATCCACTGACCAGTAGATTGATTGCTGATGAATGTTTTTATTGATCATACTGAGACAACCTGAGGATCTCACACTTACTGACAGATTCTCATAATCTGAAGAGCTCGACTGGTGAACGGCAGGTCTGGGATGGACAGTCTATGTGAACACATTGATTATTTATTACCTGACTTTTGAAAACACAAACTCTTTTGCACGTGTGGTTTTTGATATTTCACTTACAGCGAGTGTGTCGTAGAGGTCAGAAGATCTGGACTTGAGGTCAAGAGCTGCATATGTGCCTGTACTGGGATCATTGTTCTACAGGGAAACAGAGAGAAAAGGTTTTAAATGTTTTCCATGAAAATAAGAGTCCCTGCCAACAAAAGTGTCAATCAAAAGTGTAATCACTCCATGATGTCTTTATTCTCACATTTATACAGCAGTAGTAAAATCCCGAGTGTGATAATATATATGTTCTTATTGATATCATTCTGTGTTTCTTTGATCATCTCACCTCACACTCATGTATCGCAGATCTTCTGTTTATTTTTTTCTTCTTACTGTTAAAAAGGAAACACAAACAACCCATTTCATTGTTTCATTTAATAATGACATGTTATTCTGTATTCATATAAAATCACATTAAATTTATACTCTTCATTGACAGATTTTTATTTACATTGTAAATATGATGATGATGATGATGATGATGATAATGATGATGAATAATCCTCCAGATGCCGCTGCGATCACAATCACATTCCTACCAGCACCATGATGAACTGAAAGAGGAAGATCATCATGATTAACTCTCCAAACTGATGAATGATGTGAAGATACAGGAGTGTGTTAATAAAAGCTTCACCTGTGACAGTTACAGCGTCTGATCTCTGAGATCCATGTTGATTGTGAGCCTGACAGTAGAAGCGTCCACTCTGTAGTGCACTGAAACTCTGTCCAGATCCAACAGCTGAGCTTTCATTCTCCTTAAACCAGCTGAAGTTCAGAGCAGGAGGGTTTGAATCACTGCTGCAGATCAGAGTCACTGAATCTCCTGACACTATTTCACCAGATGGACTGATGGACACTGAGATGCTCTTTGGAGGATCTAGAGGTCCAGAATATAAAATGATAATAACTGACAAAAGCTTTTTTGCATTCTAATCAATTTTGTCTTTGAAACTTTTACACAATCTGAATTTTCCATTTTGCAAAATCTGATATGTGAATACATTTACTCAAGTGGCCAAAATATGACTGAATGTACTCACACGTGACATTGAGCTCAACAGCAGGAGAGATGTGATTGTGTCCGTGTACAGCACAGCTATATCTGCCTGCATCCTCTCTTCTGACTGACTGCAGCAGGAGTTCATTGTTTCTGTCTCTTCTCTCAGTTAATGGCTGTGAGTTTCTGTACCAGATGAATGTTGCTCTGTCAGTCAGAGTGCAGCTGCTTTTACATGTCAGACGGACTGAATCTCCCTCTGTCACTCTCTCAGGAGACTCCACCTGAAGATCTGAACACAACACACACATTATATCTAGTGCTGCTGTCATACACTGATTATTATTCAACATAATGCACAGAAGAAGAGAGAAACCTCATGAAAGTCACCTGTGACAGTAAGAGTCACTCCTGGATCACCAATCCATCTACCATCAGGTTTATCAGTGATGAATCTGAAATAGTACATGCGTGAATCCTTCAGTGTCACATGACTCAGTCTGATGGTGCAGTTCTGCTGTTTATCTCCCAGATACTGAAGCCTCTGACTGTATTCAGGGTCCTCAGACAGATCTGGAGGCTTTTCACCCCTAATAAAGGCTTTTGTCCAGAACACGTTCTTGATCTGATATCCAGTAGGGTATGTATAAGTGCAGCTCATTATCACTGATGAGTCATTTAGTGCACAGATGTGTGAAGGACTGTAACTCACACCCCAATCAGCACTAGAAACCCCTGAAACACATATTAAAGGGATAGTTCACATTAAAAAAAGACATTCTTTGGAGGGTCTAATACAGAAAACACAATCACTTTTTAGAGGACAATGTTTAGAGGATTTAATGACAACAGTTACTGAACCATCATTAACTCACACATGACGTTTAAAGTCACAGCATCAGAGTATTTCTCTCCATGTTGATTTCTGGATCTGCACTTGTATTCTCCACTGTCATCAGAGCTGATCTTTGAGATGCTGTAGATTCTTCCAGATCCTACAAACGTTCTTCCTTTAAACCAGCTGATTTCTGCAGGAGGGTTTGAATCACTGCTGCAGATCAGAGTCACTGAATCTCCTGACACTATTTCACCAGATGGACTGATGGACACTGAGACGCTCTTTGGAGGATCTAGAGGTCCAGAATATAAAATGATAATAATTGACAAAAGCTTTTTTGCATTCTAATCAATTTTGTCTTTGAAACTTTTACACAATCTGAATTTTCCATTTTGCAAAAACTGATATGTGAATACATTTACTCAAGTGGCCAAAATATGACTGAATGTACTCACACGTGACATTGAGCTCAACAGCAGGAGAGATGTGATTGTGTCCGTGTACAGCACAGCTATATCTGCCTGCATCCTCTCTTCTGACTGACTGCAGCAGGAGTTCATTGTTTCTGTCTCTTCTCTCAGTTAATGGCTGTGAGTTTCTGTACCAGATGAATGTTGCTCTGTCAGTCAGAGTGCAGCTGCTGTTACATGTCAGACGGACTGAATCTCCCTCTGTCACTCTCTCAGGAGACTCCACCTGAAGATCTGAACACAACACACACATTATATCTAGTGCTGCTGTCATACACTGATTATTATTAAACATAATGTACAGAAGAAGAGAGAAACCTCATGAAAGTCACCTGTGACAGCAAGAGTCACTCCTGGATCACCAATCCATTTACCATCAGGTTTATCAGTGATGAATCTGAAATAGTACATGCGTGAATCCTTCAGTGTCACATGACTCAGTCTGATGGTGCAGTTCTGCTGTTTATCTCCCAGATACTGAAGCCTCTGACTGTATTCAGGGTCCTCAGACAGATCTGGAGGCTTTTCACCCCTAATAAAGGCTTTTGTCCAAAACACGTTCTTGATCTGATATCCAGTAGGGTATGTATAAGTGCAGCTCATTATCACTGATGAGTTCTTTAGTGCACAGATGTGTGAAGGACTGTAACTCACACCCCAACCAGCACTAGAAACCCCTGAAACACATATTAAAGGGATAGTTCACATAAAAAAAAAAAAAAAAACATTCTTTCATAATTACTATTGTGAATTCTTATATATATATATATATATATATATATATATATATATATATATATTTCTGTATCATGTACCTCTGTATTTTATTTGTGTTACAATTTTGTGTTATTATGTAAAATACGTACTACACAAGTTTTAGCAGAAACAGATTTGGTGTAAATAACATGTTCTCCGTTACGCAGATGGAGCTGTCAGAATATCTACATGTAATTATCAGATCAGTATGGAAACAAGACAACAATACTAAATAAGAAAAGCATTTTTAGCAGTGTGCTTCAGTATGTCAGCAGATGGCAAACCAACATCCCATCCGAATGCTGATACTCAAGCAAGACCATCACGCCGATGTCAGACGATGTCAGACCAGACCAAAAATATTCTCATCGCTTTATAATATTAATATTGAACCACTGTACTCACATGAACTCATTTAAATATGTTTTTAGTACATTAATGGATCTTGACAGAGGAAATGTCATTGCTGGCTATGTAGGCCTCACTGAGCCATCGGATTTCAACAAAAATATCTTAATTTGTGTTCCGAAGAACAACGAAGGTCTTACGGGTGTAAAACGGCACGAGGGTGAGTAATTAATGACAGAATTTTCTTTTTTGGGTGAACTAACCCTTTAAGCTGTGTTTCCTTAGTTCATTGTTCAGTGCCATCGATGTTAGTGGATGTGTTTGCCCTATTCTCCTGAGTTTTCCTGTTATTTCTGAATGTTATAATAAAGTCAGTTGTTATAGTATTTTTATCATTGTGCACTTCATTGACCACAGCCATTGTGTGATGCTTGCCAGCTTGAAATCCCCAACAATTACTGTCATATTCTTTTTTTTTTTTTTTTTTTTTTTTTTTTTTTTAAACACATGAACCACTGACATTGCAAACACCAAAGGGTTTTAAAAGGGGCTTCACTGATTTCTGGAAACATGGTTTAAAATAATGCCAAAATGAAGTTTCTTTGATAAGTGACTAATGATTTAAAAAATAAATAAATAAATACATTCGCAGGAGTGACTCACCATGAATCATGAGCAGAAACACCAGAGGAAGGGGCAGAGCCATTCTGATTGACATACTAGACACACACATCATGAGAAAAACATAGTCTTTAGCTAAAAAATATGATTTTTCATTAAGAAAATGTCCTATTGAATAAGTCAGTGGTTTCAACAGTAGTATTAAACTATATTCACACACTAACCAGTGTAGCTCTTACCGTGTTCTGGTGAGTCTCTCCAGCAGGCATTAAACTGATGGATTTCACACTCTTCACGTTTTTTTCTTGCACAAGAAGTAAATCTTTGTTCCTCTTTCATGACTCCTGCCCACACCAGCAACATTAGACACCTTCAACATTTTTGTTGTTGTTGTTGTTTTTCATGATCCAGTGGCATTTATTGATTTGACATTTTGAAACCCAAAATGTTTAACATTAAGAAATGATGTTTGTCCACCACTTTAATTGGTACATAGATTTATTAACATATAAGATGTATTTACAGTTTCACTTGAGTTTGCACATATTAAAACTGCAGTAATGTTCAGGAATAAATCAAATAAAAATAAATCTGTGTTTTTATATTGGGTTTTCATAACCTTTCCCCCCCCCCCTGGAAACATTTTCTGAAGAATTACTCAATATAGGAACTTATACTGAGAAAGACTGGATGTTGCCACTTTAAACACAGATATATTTTGAAATCCTTGAGATGTTTTATTCTGTCTTCAGTTTACTGGCAATAACAGAAGAAACAGGAAGTGGGAGTAGATGTGGGAGGGACAGGAAATGACCTCATCCAGAAACAACTCACTCCCACATAAGTGTCAGCCCGTAATGAATCATAGCGGCAGTGTCTCAATACATCACCGATCAAAATTATTTCCCAGCTAATGTTGCTTAATAAGGAGCCGCTAAATGGCATGGTGATTGAAAAACAATGAGATGGGAGAAAAAAAAAAAAAAAAATATATATATATATATATATATAATATATATTTATTCACAAAAGTTTCCTGCATGTGGAATGCAAAAGATTTGTGAGGGAACACAAAACTATTGACATAAATTTTCATACCTTTTTTCATTGCGTGTCCCTTTAGGGGCTCCATAAAACGCTGTTTTATTCAAACTTATGAAACTAACACGTTTGACCTTTTTTTTAACACACACACAGAAATGACCACATTCAAGCTTGAATTTGGTAAAACTGATATGTTTTTTATTATTTGGTCACAGGAAACATTTGAAATCAAAAGTTCAAATTGAATTACCAGCCAGTGACATCACAACAGGTTTCCTAGTCTCACCAAACACCATGTTGTGGGTTCTTGGCTTTTTCATTTGTATTCTACTCTTGTAATGTGAAAAAGATCATAGACACTGCATTCCTGCCATCTTTTTACCTGATTTATTAAATAATAAATACCTGAGCATGCTACATTGACAGCCCTATACGTTCAAAACATTGTTTAATTATTTCTTTTGGCTCTTGTCTTCATGATGGTCTCACAAAATCCCCTGTGTTAAATTAACACCACTTTGTGTTCATATGGGAACCAATGAACACAAATGTGTTGCAAAGGAAGCCCTAAACAAACATGATCAGGTGACATAGTTTTCATCATCATATGATTGTCTAATCTCATCACTGAACAAAAGTAGTTATTCATTATTAATAGATTATTTTCACCAACAACACTTTCTTGCCACAGATCTGACATTTGGAATTTTGATTTTTAAATACATTTTCGAGGAAAAAAAAAAAAAAATAGACACGTCAAAATCAGCACATGAATCTCAACAATGGTGACATACTTCATGCCGCAATGCTTGATGGGAGTCATGAGTTTTATAGTGGCTCCCAGAATGCACAGATTCATATGCTGATTCTTGATGTCTAAATGTTTCTCCATTTAAAAAAAAAAAATAGTTATTTAAAAAAAAAAAAAAAAACACCTTTTAAGAAATGGTGCATCATTTCAGACACACACCCTGGATGGGCGGACAGATGGGAGGATGGATGGATAATTGAATGAATGATGTGTTGGTGGATGGATTGAGGATTAGTGGATGAATTTATGTATGGATGTATGGATGGATGGATGGATGTATGAATGGATGGATGGATTGATGATTGGTGGATGGAAGGATGAATGGATGATGGCCAGACTTTACCTTTAGTGCTCTGAAGAGTTTTTTTTTTTTTTTTTTTTTTTTCAAACTATACTTCTGTCACAGTTGTGTTTACTTATAGGGAAGTGTAACTCTACACACACACACACACACACAGAATACCTATCCATTATATATTTAGTGTGAGAACAGGTAGTGGGAGTCGAGGTTGAAGCAGGCAGTCATGAGAACCGTCACCTCCATCAGTTTCTCAGGTACTATATCTGTCATTACACTAAATCAGTGAGAATTTCACTTTTTACTCTTCAGTTTCATTGATAAACAACAATTCAGCATGATAACTCTGAATCGGTCTCTGTCAGCAGTGCTTGGTCTTTCAGTGCTGTGGCTGATGGAGAACTCACTGGCTCTTACCGTCACTGGATCTGTGGGAAGCAACATCTCAGTCACCTGCAGATATCCTGAAACGTACGAGAATAACAGCAAGTACTTCTGCCAGATGAGCGATTCATTTGCTCAGAGAGATCCTCAGTGTGTTCAGACGACCCGGAGAGAGACGAGGTCTGAACGAGGGAGACTGACTCTTCTGGACAACACCAGCTCTCATGTTCTCACAGCTCTCGTCTCTAGACTGGCTCCAGAAGACTCTGGAAAGTACTGGTGTGGTGTAGATATCAGTCTGCTGCCTGATTTCACCTCCGAGATCTGGTTAACAGTCACCAAAGGTGAGAAACTCAAGAGCTGAAGACTCACTGTCCTACTGAATATCCTTAATATATGAGCAGTTGATGTGATGTGACTGTCCTCAAAGGCTCTGTGTTTGTTATTCATATTCTCTTCATTTGTCATTTTGTCCATAAACATACATTTATCTGAAATATGTACACACACACACAGATATATATGTATATATATATAATTTAAATATAGTGGCACTATCAAACTAGTCAAAAATGACTAGATATTGTGCGTTGATGTGGACGTTAATAGTTATTGTTATAGCTCTTATATTTATAGTTTTGGTGTGAACTGGCCTTTACAGGGATTGTTGAGGTGCCACTGAGACTCACATTGGTTTCAGATGGGATGTGATACAGCATCGTCTTCCTCTTACACGTCTCATTATGAGTCAGTGTGAGAACTGAATTCACACATGTGTGGTGAATGAATGCCAGCTGAGGTTTCAATATACTGTATATGATGAACTATAGTCCTTTCACTTTTGTTTTCTGTGCAGGGGATCCCCAAGAACAAACCAAAAACCACTTCCTGGAAGAACCTGGCGGTGAGGTTAAGAAACACACACACACACACACACACACACACACACACACACACACACACACACACACACACACACACACACACAGCATGTGGTTTGGCTTTTTTCAGTCAACTCATTGTGGTCTTTGCATCAACAGAGTCTAACTCCAGGTTCATGATGATGGTGGCTTCGATGTGTGTTTTCGCTCTGTTTTTCGTGTGTGTGTTTGGTCTGTTTCAAGTCCTCAAGCACAACAGCCGCAGTAACTCAGGTGAGCAGATCTCTGTGGATCATCTCAAGCACATGAGCACCATGTGATTTATTTTAAACCATGTGGGTACAGCCTATATGCTACTGTATATATCTTCAAAAAAAGTCACCCGGGTTTTTAAGGTGACTTCACCTTAAACCCCCCCCCAGTCATTGTGTTTTCAGTCCATTTCAAGTTTGATTTTGACGTGACATAAAGCGGTGATATCTAAATGGGTGATCTGTTTACTTACTTTTCAATTAGTCTTCCCATTGATGCCATCATTTGTTCATTCAAACTGACGCGTGGAACATGCACGTCAACAAGAGGCGGGATTTATCACACAAACCAATCATATCCAATCATAACCAATTACATCCAATCATAGCGCGATGGAGACATTGCATCCTCTCACGTGACTTTCCCCCATTCATTCTCAATTACCCCCCACAAAACCCACCGCACGCCGGGGGTCTGTAGTTTTCTATGGTTTTCTATGAGAGCAAAGGGAGGCATGACTCCTGCTGTAACTTTACCTCCGGGTGTCGCTGTTGGGCAGTGTTCCTTAAGAAATACGAGTGACTTGCGCTCTTTTTAATGTCAGAATTTGTAATATTTGTGTTGTTTTATATGTAATATGGATTATTTTCTCATCCTTTTTTTTTCTCATTGTTAATACGTAGGTATTAATACGTAACTTTCAAAGACACAAAACGTACATTTTTGTACATTTAGAAAGGTGCTAAAACGTACAATATTGACGTAATTATGGCACTAAAACGTAAAAATACTTACGTTTTTACAGCGAAAAAACGTGAAATATTTATGTATCTTTCATGTCATAAAGATATATGTATAATTTCCATTTTATCGTTTTGTAGATAAATGTAAGATCCCTAAACCCCATCCCGTACCTAAAGCTATTTTATACAGTATGTTAAAAGAATAAAACATAAAGAACAGAAACGTGTAGGAAAATGACAATTTTAGTAAAAATATAACATTAAAACAATATTTTGAGCCACTAATCCTACACCTACCCCTAAACCTACCCATAACCATTTCTTTAAACTACCCACTGTTATAAATAAAAGAATGAGACAAACAAGCCAGACAATTTTTGCGAAAATATCAAAAGTGATACCAAAAGTAGTTCAAATGATGATGAGTTCCAGTCACAGTCCTCTCTGGCGGTAATAGTTTTTTATAGGGTACAGAGCAGAATTTAACTTATTAATCCATGAAAATATGATAAATCCGGCTTCTCTCCGTGAAGGCGCGCACTCATTTCAAATGTCAATCAACTGAAACACGGCATGTCGCAATCTGTGACGAAGCAGGGGAGAACCAATGAGCGTTCGATATCAGTGCCGTAAACCATGTCGTAACGCTTCTCGAGGCTGGCGCTACTTTCAAATTTGAATCATAACGAGCGCGAGCTTTGACTGTGACTGTCGCTGTTGCTGAGAATGAAGATGAAGATCGATGGATAAAGGGCTGAATTTGGATCTGTTCCTTAAAACATATGGATTCTAAAGATTTGGAGTACAGAGAACAAATAAAATGGATGTGATTTGTGAATTTATGTTGTGCTTTGGTGTATCTTATGGTTGTATTGTCAGTAGCTGCATTGGAGAAAACGCCTTCTGTGTCTCTCAGCAAACAAACTAAATATTACAAAATGGTTAATCAATTACAGAAATTTTATTCATAAGGTTTCAAATTGTAGTCTTGTTTAACATTATGTAATCCTCCGAAACGAGCAGCACAAGTCACGAACAGAAATGTTATTTCATATTAAGTAGATGAGTAAACTGATTTTAATAAATTCGACTAAAAGCATCGTTAAATCATTAAAGCCACGATTTTAATATTAATACATGGGAATTCATATACATTCACACTTTACGTTACATGATTTACGTTTTTTGCTGTTAATATGTAAGTATTTTTACGTTTTAGTGCTATAAATACGTCAATGTTGTACGTTTTTGTGTGTATGAAAACATACAGAACCACAATTTACGTAAAAATACACGTTTTCTCATGAGATCACGTTGTACGGTTCATAATGACCCTTTGAAGAAAAATAAATCACTTTATCCATTCTTGTCAGGTTCTGTTCTCCACCGCACCAGAACAACATCAAACTCAATGCCGGTGAGTTCATGCACTTCTATCATAATGTTATCAGCATATAATTTCCTGACAAATCTGATTATATATATTTCTTTCATATAGGATGGACACCAAAGAATAAATCATCCAGACTCATTCAAAGATCAAAGTGATAAAGAGGAATTTTACAGACCCACAAACCCAGATTATACAAACACAGAGCCGGTCGACACAGATTCCTACTACATAGATGTAGTTTCAGCACAAACACAAGATCAGATCTACACAGAACTGGACACCAGTAGACAGAGTCACGTGTATCAGAGTCTTACAGCAGATTCTGTTGAAGAGGCCATCTATCAGACTATTGATCAAACAACTGACTCAACACTGAAGCCTCATCAACAGCCATCTTGAGATGGTATTTTACTTATTAAATAAAATACAGAAATCATTCTCATTTGTCTCAGTTATAGTTCATTGATACAGTAACTGCCTAATAAGATATTTTAAGAGTTTTTACTATTTTGTTTATCGTCTTCACTTTGCTGTCTGCATTGCATTTGCACCTGATTGGCTGCATTTTTGTCTTGCTCAGTAAAAATATATAAACATCTTTAAACTGTTTCTCTGAAAACAAGTTTTATTAGCTTATGCAGTTTTGCTTCACATGAATTAATCTTGTTTTTAAAAAAAATAAATATTGGAAAACAAGTGGCTATAGCTTTATGATCTTTATTTGGGGGCCCCCTGCTGGTCACAATCAACTGAATGAATCAATGTGCAGCACATTTCTTTCATACTTTCAATAGTCAGAACAAGACTTATAATTAAGTGCAATAGTATGCTGTGTAAACAAGTGTAATATGGAAAACACCACAAAAGGCTGCATTTTGAGTCATCTTTTTTCTTGTATATGGGTGAAAAGTTCACATTTACAGAGAAGTTGATCATATTGAGAAAGCTCAGTAAGATGCACTTGAACTACAGTTGTGTTTTGGGGTTGAGGATAGGTCCCAAATAGAAACAAGGAAGTGAAAGAAAGGGTGCCAGACTCTGTTTTATTCCAGACAGTCTCTGTTTTATTCTTAACTGCACGCATAAACCATTCAGCATGTGGAAAGTAAGAGTCTTCTGTTTCTTCATCTGTACAGGTGAGTTGTAGAGATCGCTTTACAATAAAACAACAGCATCTTGATTTCAGACTTGCATCTGTGTTGGGGAAACTACTTTGAAACTGTAGCATGAAGAGTTTGGCGAGTAAAGTAAAGCTACAAATGACCTAATCTACTAATAAACTTAATTACTTTTATTGCTTTAATATATTGCAGAAAAAAATGAGGATTTCTTTTAGGGTGACAGCATCAAACACAATTCGAACAGATCAATTTATTCTAAATATCACCAATAAAAATAGCTAAATCACTTTACTGCATTTTAACATTTAATTATGATTATGAAGCTACATTGTTAACCTAAACTTTAAATAGGTTGTACTTTATTTTACAGTACGTGTACTTACAGTGTACTTTTCTTAAAAAGGTAACTACATGGGTTAAGGTTAGGTTTAGGGGTATAGGTTCAGGGCTCCGCAAATGATCAGTGGTTATTAGGGCTGGTTAAAAAAAAATGATTTTTTCAATAATCTTTTTTTTTTTTTAAAGCGGTCGATTCGATATTGATTCTCAAAAGCCATTATTTATGCAAACACTGAACATAATATTTGATTGACGTTAATCTTATTACCAGTCTTCTCCACTAGATGTCATTTACCTAGCGCGATGTTACAGCAGGAACCCTGTCATTCATTCAGTGCTTAACATGGCGGATGCTGGTGTGCCTTTCAGCGTGAAAGACGTTCCGGACAGTTGAAGGAACTGTCAGTGTCTTGATCAGGCTCTTGCTGCATGGTCACGAAAGTTTATAATTGGCACGTGTTTTCAAGCCTTGCCAATTTAAGCATTCAAGCACAAGACGTGAAAGAGAACTCGCTTTGTGTGAAGTTTTGTGCACACACAGAAATTTGCGCATCTCAGACAGCGTGCAAATAACAAAATGAATTCTCTTTCAAGTTTCCTTCTGCTAAGACAGACAGATTCACAGAAATGTATCTCAAAATGCCTGCATTGGCAAGTATCCTAGTAAACATAGTCGGTTATGGCTTAAGTGAATGTAAATAGTAGAGAAAGACAGCGCATGTGTATCAGTATATTGGATCAGTGCATTAGCCTTAAGTGACAGCAGCCTAATATCCCTGCAGCTGTCTGTGTTTTTAATGCTAATCAAGCTACAAAAGACAAACTCCCTGCTCTTCACTGAATAACGTTTTTTGTAAGTTTAATAAGGATTAACCTTTATTTAATTTATACAGTGAAGATTGTATGTGAAGTTGTTTTACATTTGATTTTTTCATTCGAACTACTGTTAGGCGTATACCTAAAAACCTGAAAAGCACTGATTATATAAGTTGTATCTTTGTTCTATTGTATTTATTTATTTGTGCTATTGCTTGTAGTTTGATTGTTTTTTTTTTGTTTTTTTTTTTTTATTAATGACTGTTTACTTATCTTTAATAATCTTTGAAATTTATATTAGTTATAGTTTTAGCTGTCACATGTCTCTCGTGTTTTCTGTTACCTAGTTTTCCCCATTCTGTTTAATTAGTCATTTCGTTTACCTGTGTCCCGTTAATTATCTTGTTAAGTTCCCTTTGTTTGCCTCTTGTATATATACCCTGTGTTCTCCCTCATTCCTCGTCCCTTCTTGTTGATGTTAAGCATGTGTAATGTGAGTTCCTGCCTGTTTCTGTTATTAAATATTACTCGTATTCTCCTTCATCCTTGTACCTTCATATACACGTCACGTAACAGAAGAACGGCCCAAAACAGTTTTTGCGGCGTTTTCGTTTCTTTTTTTTTTTTTTTTCCTCCTCTGTCACTATGGACCCTGCAGTTGCCCTACTATGCCTGGAGCAGAGGGAATCAGAGGGAACCGCTCCCTGGAATCACACACCAGGGATTGTTTTGGAGTTGGCATGCCTAACACACTTTCCTGACCGCTCGCTCTGCGTGTTTTCCATCTCCAGCCTAAGCGAGCGGTCCTGGGCACACCTCCCGGGGAGCGGTCCTCGGAAGGATTTCACCGCATTCATGGAGTGGGTGCTGGTGAGTAGCAACTCGCCTTTCACCGTCGGCCCCGCGGAAGATGACTTTGCCACATGCCCCACTCCACTGCCAGAGGCCAGTCAGCCACCACCGACGAACTTCGCAACAGAGATGTTACACGTGCCCACCGCAGACCGAGGAGGCCAGCCTGCAGCGATGGATGAGCCAGGACCGAGACCAAGGTCGGATGGTACCATCGTCCCGGAGCCCACCTCACAGCAAGGTTCTGACCAGGTGCGCGAGCCGGTAACATCGTGCGACGCTGAGGGAGTGTTTGTGGAGCTCGAGGGCTGGGAGGAAAGCCCCGCCCACACCACCGCTGTGGTTGAGATGACTGCTATCCCTGGCAAATATTCTGAGGAACTGAAAGGTATTTTTGATGCTGACCTAACTGACTTTTTTGGAGAGGTGATTTCCCATTCCCCTGATTCTCCTGTGTTCCCTGAGTCTCCTGAACGCTATGTTTCTCCAGTTCCTCCTGACTCTCCAGCGCTCTCTGTGTCTCCTATGTCTCCTGAATTCCCTGTGTGCCCACCCAGCCCCCCTCTCCCGCCTCCTCTTTCACCCAGTTCTTCAGCCAGTTCCTCAGCCCCACCATCGCTACTGACCTGCATCCGCTCTACATCTTCCACATGCCAGGTAGTGATGTCTAGCGTCTTCAGGCCACCAGCTCCATCTCACTCAGAGGATCCCCTGTCTCCACTTCCAGCCTCTGTGCCCCCTGCTCCACCATGGCCTGTTGACGCTTTGGTTCCACCATGGCTCCTCCCTCCCTCGGCTCCACCGGACACCATCGGCCATACGGCTTCTCTGGGCTCCCTCGTCTCTCCGGCTCCACCTTGGTTAGTCGTCGACCTGCCTGCACCTACGGCTCCGTCTGGCTCCGCCTTCCCTCCAGCTCCACCTCCATCCTCGGTCCCTCCGGCTCAGCCTCTGCCCTCTGGATGTCCGCCTCCTCCTCGGGCGCCCGTCACCATGGCTCCTCCTCGGTCTCCAGGACCATCGGGTGCGCGTGGGCTCGTCGGCTCATCAGTACCATCTGGGTATCCATCTCCAGCTGCATCTCCGTTGGTCGTCCCCAGGGTGTCGTTTGCCACAAAGTTGACTCAACCTTGGCTCCTCCCACCTGCGACTCCACCCTGGGGCCTCGTCCTGGCTGGCTTCTGGGGTAACATCTGGCTCCTCCTGCACCTGGCTTTCCCCTGGCTCCTCCCACCCTCCAATTCCCCATGGACTGTTTTTGTGTTTGCTTTGGACTCTTGTTGTTTTTCCTCTGCTCAGAGCCCCCGCCCCCCCTCCCCAGTTGGACTCTACATGGCGCGAGGCCGCACCTTCCCGGGAGGGGGCGATCTGTCACATGTCTCCCGTGTTTTCTGTGACCTAGTTTTCCCCATTCTGTTCAATTAGTCATTTCATTCACCTGTGTCCCGTTAATTATCTTGTTAAGTTCCCTTTGTTTGTCTCTTGTATATATACCCTGTGTTCTCCCTCATTCCTTGTCTGTTCTCATTGACGTTAAGCATGTGTAATGTGAGTTCCTGCCTGTTTCTGTTAATAAATATTACTCCTCGTATTCTCCTTCGTCCTTGTGCTTTCATATACACACGTCACTTAACATTAGCTTTGGTATTGAAATTGGAATCGAGAATTGTGAAATTTCACTGGTATCTAAAATTTTGGTGTAAAAAAAACAACAAAAACCATAACTATTTTATTCATTGTAAACCTGCCTGCACCTACGGCTCCGTCTGGCTCCGCCTTCCCTCCAGCTTTGGTAACACTTTACAATAAGGTTTCCTTATAGTTAACTACTTTAGTTAACATTAACTAATAATGAACTGCACTTCTACAGCATTTATTAATCTTAATTAATGTTAATTTCAACATTTACTCATACATTATTAAAAACAAAAGTTGTATTTGTTAACATTAGTTGATGTACTGTGAACTAACATGAACAAAAAAAAAAAATATATACTGTAACAAATGTATTATTCATTTTTAGTTCATGTTAGTTAATACATAAACTAATGTTAACAAATGAGACCTTATTGTAAAGTGTTACCGAATCAATGAATTCATTGAATCAAATTGAATTGTGATCTTGTGAATATAACCCTAGTGGTTATATTAAAGTGTCATTTGATTTGATGAACTACCTAGAAAATATGCTTATTTAAATAACACTGATTACTGCTTATGTGCTTTATGTCTGTGTATTACAGAAATCATGATTGAATATCTAGAAATACTTTGTCATTTCATTTCATTTCCAGCCTGTCTACTGGATATTAACTGTGCTAATATTGGATATGAGGGAAAACACGTAACGTTTCACATCAGCTACCCAGAGGGTTACGAGACAAACACCAAGTACTTTGGCAAAAAAGATGGTTTCTTCTTTGAGAAACTGGTTCAGACTTCTCATCCCTACAGATGGGCGAAACAAGGGCGATTCGCTCTATTCGACAACACATCCGCGCGCATCCTTACCGCCACCATCTTGCAATTGGTCGTGGATGATTCTGGCTTGTACTCCTTCGGTGTGGATGTTAAACTGTCACCTGATTTGTCTGGTGATATACAACTAACTGTCAGGAGAGGTGAGAATCCTTTTACAGGTTTAATAGGCTATGAGTCTGTTTTTTCACACACATGACCGAATGCAGTAGTGAATGTGACTGAAGGAATGAGTCTCGATAGTTTCATGTTCCTTCTCTGCACAGGTGAAGCACAGAGACCCACGATATCATTACCAAGAGGTACAAGAGTAAAGTAGGATGACTGTTCTGTTTTAATCAATCAAAAACAACTTATACAATATTAAAGATCTCTGTTCAAATGTTGTGTTTTAGTGATTGTCAGCAGCACGAACAGTCCTGCAAATATCACAGCCCAGAACTGGACCAAGACAAGAAATCAGGGTGATCCGTCTGTCCTTTTACAGGCTTCATTCACTGATTCATTTATTAGTTTGATTCATTCATTTATTTAGTCTGTCATTAATTCAGTCTGTTGTTTGCTCAATCCACCATTCGTTTATTCTGTTTAGTCAGTCTATCATTGATTCAGTTCGTTCATTGATTCATTATCTTTCTGTCTATCTTATCTTAATGTTCTTATTAACTTCTTATAAAACAGAACTAATTTTCTCTGTTCAAATGTTTTGTTGAAGTGTTTATTCACAGCTCTGATGTCACAACTAGTCCTGCAAATATCTGTCTCTCACTCTCTCTTCCTCTCTCTGTTTCTGTCTTTCTCATAAATGAGTCGTGTTTTGATCAGGTGTGTCAGATTGTTTCCTCTTTCTACAGAATCTTCCCTCAAGTTTGTGAGCGTGTTGAGTCTGGTGTGTGTCTGCACACTTCTAGTTGTGTGTCCGTTCGCTGTGTTTAAGGTTTTAAAATGGGCCGCCACCTGCAAGCTGTCAGGTGAGACGACTAGATGAAACTTCCTCTTTTCTACACAATCTTCACTTACGCTTAACATTTATCATGCAATTAATACATCTTTTTTTTTTCTCTCCAGTTTCTGTGTCTTATCACACCAGGAAGACATCAACTCAAGTTGTTGTAAGTCTCTAACTGATCCTGTTACATTCACAAGTATTACCATAGTATGCTGATGCTGATAAAGTTCCTCTCTACAGGACGAGTATGTGAACATGAGCCGAACCGTCCTTCCAAACCCACCCACAGCTCAAAATGATGAAGGTTCACTTGTTGATGATTTTCACAGACCTACAAACACAGAACAGACACATAACAAAGACGCCAACTACATAGATTTTGCTCTAGCAGACAGTCCAGATCAGATCTACACAGAAATGAACCCTGGTTTTGTTCAAGAGTCAGTTTATCAGAGCATTGATCTAACTATTAACTGACTGAACACAGACGCCTCATCAACAACTAATGAAAATCCTTATTTTCCTTCACATTTTTCCAGGAACAATTATTCAGAAACACTTTACAAGATTCTGTTTGTTAATGTTTTGTTAACATGAACTAACAATGAAAAATACTTAAATACTGTTTGGTAATCTTAATCTTTAATGTTAATTTCAACATTTATTAATACATTATTCAAATCAAATGTTGTATCTGTTTATGTTATCTAATGGACATGAACTAACATGAATTATCAGTTGGTTTTTGTTAACTAATGTAGCTATTGCTCATTGTTAGTTAATGCATTAACTAATGTGAACTTATGGAACTTTAATGTAAAGTGTTACCAATTTTTCATCAGTTACATGACGATTTCATTGAATATGAAGAAAAATCATTGAATTGTAGTCTTGGATAAATAAACTTGAATGTCAAATAGTTGAAAACTGTTAATGTGGACATTATTTAGCAGTGCTGAGATCAGCACAGACTGGTATAGAAGTGTGTGTTTAGTGTGAGTAAAGATCTCGATTGCGTCACTGCAGATGTTTTAAGAGGATGGAGAGACAAAAAGAGAGAAGTAAATACTTTATTGTACCAAGAAAGAGAAGGCGAACTGTAGCTACTACTTCACACAGTTTTTATCTCATGTTAAGTGAGAGCCTTCTCAGCATGTGGAGCTTTCTAGTTGTCCTGTCCTGCATATTTACAGGTGAGTCAACATTCACTAATCTTTTGTAAGGTGACGAGCATATTCATGTTCATGACTCACTCACGATATTGATTCAGTTGATCATGTGATGTCGCATCCTGTGTCTCTTTCATTTCCAGTGATGTCTTTGAATCCTGTAACTGCTCCAGTGGGAGGGAACGCCACATTTCGGTGTTCTCATTTTCTGGCCGATGGGAACATCAAATATTTCTGCAGAAACTCTTGTAAGGATGAGTTTATTCTCATTCGATCTAATAGAGAACAAAACCCGACTTGCACAGACAGATTCACTCTATATGATGAAGGCTCAGACTTCACTGTGACCATCACACGCCTGCAGCTTTCAGACTCTGGCACTTACATCTGTGCAGTGGACAGATTTCTTTTTGACACTTACAAATATGTAACTCTTCATGTATTTGAGGGTAAGTTATCCATATTTTAGGGAAACTATTTTGCACAATTCACGTTTATAAGGTGTTTGAACACAGATGTGTGTAAACAACCAGCCTACAATGGTAAAAATCCATCCAATACTTTTTTTTTTATAATCCCCATAAATCATAAAGAGTCTCTTCAATTGAGCGGTTCCAGAAGCCCCACCCACGACTGGCGAGGGAATCTGCCCTAAAAAAAAGCATACATCCGAAGTTTAGACTGATTTAGCTTTAAAATGCTATGATCTGTGGGGTATTTTGAGCTGAAACTTCACAGACACATTCTGGAGACACCAGAGACTTGTTAAAACCTTGTAAAAAGGGGCATTATAAGGGGCCTTTAAGAGTTTTATGAGCTGTTGGGTTCATGTCTGCTGTACTTTTCTAATAACTTGCTGTATTTACTGTTTGTGTCATGGTGTTCTGGAGAATGTGGTTAGCAGAAACATTACACTTGTGTTAGTTATTCAATAGAAATTTATTTTTAGAGTTGTTGAAATCTCACTTTCAGAGGTAGGACGTCTTCCTGAAAAAATGAACCTAAATGTTACTAAAGTAGCCTATTTCTGATTGTGAAAATTGGCACACAAATAGAGGACGGTCTGAACATTAACCACAGCAATATTTCCTTCTAGCGCCAGCAACTGTCCAAACCTGCACTCATGTTTAAGCGAATAAGTTTTGAACCATGAAGGCTCGAATCAAAATTATTTTTTTCATTGGATTCCTTGGCTCGAGTCAATTCAATACTATAGTGTCATTTTCTGTCATTAAATCTTTCCCGCTATTTTGAATATGGGCCATTTTGACTGTATATTTGGTGCAGAATATCTACTGTAAGTAAACTCTAAATTGTAAAACTGTTGGTCATCTAAAACTAAACTTGATCATCTTCAGACCATACTGGCAAAAATTTGTGGGTTTTGTGTTGATAGATGAAACTTTTCATATACTGCATTAACAAATTTGACAGACTGCATCTGAGGCTGTATCTGTGGAAAGATTCGACATATATACACCAAACTTTACGTTTGTAATTGTCACCCAACACTGACCACATCAAATAAACTTGTGTCACCGCCACATATTGGTCAAAAGTAATAAGCAATTATGTCACATTACAATTGATTGTATTTATGGCCTTTCTACCATTATTCTTAAAATCATCTCCAAAAATCTTTACTCTTTTATATATGGTCACACTTTAGATTAGGGTCTGATTCTCACTATTAACTAGCTAACTATGCCTCAATAAACTCCTAATTACTGCTTATTAATAGTTAGTAAAGTAGTTGTTAAGTTTAGGTATTGGGTATGTAGAATAAGGTCATGCAGAATAAGGCATTAATATGTGCTTTATAAGTATTAATAAACAGCCAATATCCTATAATATGCATGCGAATAAGCAAGTAGTTGAATGCAAGTAGTGAGAATTGGACACTAAACTGAAGTGTTACCATATATATCTTTAAATCAAACTGCCAAATGAGTTATTGTTACTGCAGAAGTCATTTACATTTCATGCTATGTAAGACTGACTGTAATTGTTTAATAATCTTACTTGGTTCAAACTTGTTGAGAGTTTTACCTATTAAAATGTGTGGAAATATCAGATTTTTTCAGTTACAAAAACAATCAACAGGAAATATGATCCACATATTTATTGATTCGTGTTTATTTCAGCTCATTAACACTACAACTGTTTGTTTGGTTTTTTTTTTACTAAAATTTGTATTCACAGTCTCTATATCAACACCGGTTCCAACAAGTGCATCCAGTCTACCTGCAAGAACAACTAATAGAGACAACACAACTAGAGACACAACTAGAGACACAACTAGAGACACAACTAGAGACACAACTAGAGACACAACAGGTAATTGCCATCCATCCATCCAATCGTTATATTCTACTGCGTCTGCAGACACATGCAGACACCGTGTGTGGATGGATAAGAATTATCCTGGTAAATTTATATAATATATATATATATATATAATTCACTACTTGAGAATCCAATAGCAAAGAAGGAAATGTTTCATTTGTGTGCTGGTTCTGTCCTCAGGTCCTTTGCTTTATGTCGGAGTTGGTCTTGGTATTCTCGCGCTGATATTTACAGTCGTCATCTTCATATTTATCCAGCTGAAGTACAAGCAGAAGCGATGCTCCTCCGGTGTGACATCATCTACACATCAGCCCGACTCTCTGAATTACTCCACACTGAACATCACTGCACAATCAGACAGTCTCAACTATTCCTCTGTGCTGTTTATCAGAAACCACAACCACAAGAACTGCGAGATGTTTGAAATGAACTTGAATGAAACACTTTATTCATCTGTTCAAAATTCACACCAATCAAACATCACTGATCCAAACTCAGTAATCTATTCCAGAGTTAGTAAAGGACTGTAGATTAGGTAGATCTGACAAGTGCGCTTTTAATTTATATTTTAAATAGCTTTCTGTTGTTGAAAATGCTGTATACTGTGTATACAGTATAGAGGTGTTTGCTAAAATATTTTCATGTCTGCATGAATGGGTTAATATATACAATCAACTACATGTATTTTACATTATGAGTCAGTATGGCAGTTTCCCCCATCAGTTAGGGGCATTTCAATGTGAGATTAGCCATTTTTGGATGTTAAAATATATTTGTCAAGAACTTGGCCTCTGTGGCTTCCTCCGATCACCACCAGAGGGCTCTCTCAACTGAGTACTAACCTGTCCTGGACTACATTTCCCATAACCCACGCACCTGATCCCTATAACCCGGTCTATTTAAACCGGCGCACACTCTCATCCTGTGCAAAGTCTTGTTTTGCCCTGGCTAACATTACTGAGTGTTTTTCCCTGTTTATTGCGATTCTGTGTATGACCTTGGACTGCCTTATACCTCCGTGTTTTGCCTGCTGCCTGCCTTGTGATTTATCTGACTGTTTCCTGGATTACTCTGCCTTGTCTGCTGCCTGCCCTGACCTTTTGCCTGTCCCTGTTTCTGATTATGTTTGGTCTTTGATATTGCTCTTGCTGGAATTTGACCCCTGCCTGTACGACTATGATTGTTTAATAAAGCTGCACATGGATCCCACCGAGTCTGCCGCCTCGTTACAATATTCATGTTTCCCAGTTAAAGTGCAGAAACTATAAGCCAAACATCTCAATTTCGAGATTGTGAATAGACTTAAGTGTACAACGCACCTGAAAAGTAAATATTAAATTTACTGTAAGCATCTCTGTATTTACGTGAGAGACAATTTAGTGCTTAAAATGGTTCACCAATGCTTTTTGGATGAAAATATGGGGTATAAAGTGTATACAAAGGATATAAAGTATATGTACTATAGTTTTTTTTTTGTTTTTTTTTTAACAACTTCACTGTATTCATTATACACAGCTTGTTTATACTTGAGACGAGTTTTAAAGTCAGTTTAAGTACTTTAATAAGGTTAATTGTATCGTTCAATAAGAGTATGACAAATTTTCTTCGATATTATGAAATATTTCATACTCCTGAGTAACTAAATTAATTTCAGGTTGTTCCTTCAGTGCCTCATTTGTTGCTTGATCATACAATTAAAGTCATGCAATTATAAATTAAAGTAATTTAAAATTCTCATTGCATTAGATAACAAAATATCAAATCAAGTGGCTTTTTTTTTCAAGAAACATGCAACTGATTAAAAGATTTTGAGTGAAATTAGTGAAGAGAAAAGATCCTGCAGAGTTTGATATTATATCTATGCAATGACATTAACATTTTAGGTGTGAAGTGTCTAAATACTTTCTGAGACCCCATAAAAAATAACACTGACACATTGTTCTGAGCTAGAGCTGTGGTTATATTGTTTTGACACGCACTTAATGTTTTAGAGATATTTTAGGACGTGGGAATGGATATGGAGATTAAAGGGAAAGGAGAAGTTAAGCATTGCACAATACTGTGTGTCAGTACGGAAGAAAGAGACGTTTGTCAGTGTTTAAGGATTTTATTTAGTCAAAAAGTGCCGTAAATCTTAACCATGTGGAACTTTGTTCTTCTTCTCTGGTCCTGCATGCATATCGGTGAGTTCAAGACTTATATAACTGTTTTGTGATTTCCCTGGTTTTCCACTGGTCTTGTATTCTGCAATCAGCAGTCCGTAGTTCTTTATGATAAATATGCCAATCCTGGATAATGATATTTGTGTTTCAGCTGTTGTTGTAGGAGCTCCAGATACAGTTACAGGACACAGAGGAGAGAGAGTTGAGATCAGATGCTCATATGAATCTGGATATGAATCAAATTCAAAGTATTTTTGTAAAGGCGAGTGCTTCATTGGATTTAAAAACATCATGGTTAAATCAGGATCTCCAGCTAAAGACGAGAGATTCTCTCTGACTGACGACACGACGAACAGAGTTTTCACCGTCACCATCACTGATCTGAGAACAGAGGATGAAGGACAATACTGGTGTGCTGTGAAGAGGACTTTAAATACTGATGTCTATTCAGAGATTTTGTTGCTGGTAAAACAGGGTAAGTGATTAATGTGACCTCCTAATCTATTATAGAAATGTAAATGAATCAGCAGCAGATATCGGAGGTTGCGCTGCACACACAGAAACATTCAGAAGAAAAGAAACTTGTCAATGCTCTCCTGCAATTTTTATATCAATAAATTAGCTTCGTCATTTAATTGCTTAATTATATTCCTTAGCAATGAGGTGATCGCTGTTTTTGAAGTAATTAACCTGACAGTACTGTCAGAGACACTGCACAGACACAAGTAATTTACACACACACACACACACACCCCTCTCTTCATGTCTATTGATAATTCTTCAAATAAGTGTAGTCTTACTGCACAGCTTTATCTTTATGTGTGTCTGATTTAAAGTGGGATGTATGATAGATCTTTATCCTACGAGCCAAATTTTGTGCTGCAAACATAAATTACAGCTTTAACTTGTCAGTGCTGGCAAGTGGTCATGGTGTGTGTAACAACTGTATCCATTTTAGCTCGCTAATGTATTAGTATAAAAACTGAACTCTCGTCCATCTTTATTGTCACCCTCTTAGATAAGATGACTGAAGTTTCAACTATCAGCCCATTTTTATCTACAAGCACATGTGTTTCATCAGATAAATTGACTCCTGAAACCCCTTTACCCCAAACTTATTCACTTGACACAGGTAAACGTCTCCACTCACCTCACTGCTTTTTTCTCTCATGTAAACATCATTCATTTAATCTTGTGAACCAATTGAAAAGTGTATATATTTATTTAATTATATATTTTTTTATTCTCAGGTTTATTTGGTATCATCATCGCAGGAGTTTTGGTTTTGCTCCTGATAGGTGCTATATTGCTTATTGTGGCCATACGAAAGAAAAAGCAGACTCGTGGTAATATTTTTCAATCACATTTATTTCTACAGAACATTTAAAAACAACACATGTTGGCCGAAGTGCTTTACATACCAGGACCTAACAAATCCTACACCTTAAGAGCATAAATAAAAAGTTAAAAAGATTTTTTAATTGAGATTTAAAAACATTGAGATTGGTGCAGGATCTAATATAGAGAGGTAATCTATTCCAGAGATGAGGAGTTGCAACAGATTTACTAAAGACACACAGTGAAAAATCAGTGCTGAAAAGGTCTGGACACAGTTATTTTTGCAACTGACCTTATTGCATATATATTTGTAGGGGTTTCCCTTTCAGATGCAAAATTTATGGGAGGAGAGTATTTAAATGAATCAATGCAACACGATTTACTAAAGTTTGCGCTTGTCAAATTCTAGCATTTACACCATTATTTAACTCCCCAAAAAAGCAAGTCTTAACCCATATGCTAATTTGCACTCTCTTGGTAGATTGCGTCGGTCATTATGGAAATGATCCAGCTGCGTCTGTGTTCATTAATGTGCACGTTCACCCGCAGAAAAAAACCCTGCAGAACTTTCCACTCCCATCTGCGCTTTTATGGGATTGCGCTCTTATGTTAATTTGCCTGTTTAGTAAATCTGGCCCCAAAACTCCATACTTGGCTATGTACCTTAGTTTTGAAGAGGTTGAACTTGGCGATAAAGCTGAGTGTCATCTACATGTATGTGCATATATTGTGTTTCTGACAAATATTGGCCAAAAGAAGCATATAAATTGAGAATAAAACTGTACCCAGTATAGATCCTTGTGGAACCCCACATTTAATGGGACCAGAAGAGGAAGAACATTTTCCAAATCGACAGAAAGCATTTTCCCTTTAAGATACGAAACAAACCAATTAAGAACATTCCCTTGAGTCCCTGCCCACAATCTTAAACGCTCTAACAGGATTTCATGTACTATAGTGTCAAATGCTGCTGTAAGATCAAGTAAAACTAAGACTGCACACTTTTCTTGAATCAACAGCCAGCAACAAACAATATATGAACAACATGTGAGTAAATAAAATCTACATTACTGATGTTTCACCAGTGAATTTGGACAGTGTAGCGGTTTATAGTCCCTAATGTAGGGATGAAATCTGATCTAATCATTCAGATTAAAACTACTGGGTTTGTAAATTGGATTACATGTTTTCTTATTGTTCAGATTCTTTTTTAGTCAGATTATTTCTGTCTAAACAAAACAATTGAGACGTTGACACAATGTCTGGATTCAAGCTAACATGAAGGACTGAATTTAAATAGTGTAAGTTTTGAAACTTATATAACATTCATCTGTCACAGGTCTGGTCTCCTCCTCCACTGAAGGGGTTTATCTGACATTAGGAAAAGGAGCAGAGGTGAGTCAGGATCATCTTCATTGAACATGTCCATCATAAACTGTAGTCAAGTCAAGGTTCACTTTCTTGCTCAATAATGATGAAGCAATCATTTCCTCCTTCACATTTACAGAATGAATATGATGAAGGGAACCCGACTGTCCTGCCGAACTCACACACAGCTCAAAGTGATAATATTTCTGCAGAAAATGAGTTTCACAGACCTGTGAACACAGAACCAGCCGACACAGTGACAAACAGTCTGAATCTGGATCAGATCTACTCAGCCAGTAGACAGAGTCACATTTATCAGAGTCTTACAGCTGATTCTGCTCAAGAAGAGCCGATCTATCACAACACTGATCGAATGACTGACTGAACACTAACACCTCATCAGTCAGACTACACCATAGTTTTGTCTGTTGTGACCCATTCTTGACTCATAAATTCTTGTCGTGTAGTGGACAAGAAATATGTTAGACTCTACGTTGCTTCACAACCAACCATTTGCCTGTCTTTATCTATGTGTGTGATGTCACCAAGAAGGCGAAACTAGCGACTGACTTCCAGAAATGAGCGTAAACAAATCATGGCTACTGAAGCGGTGTGTATTAGCTTAATGCTAATTCCAGTACTCACTGGGTTGCTGAAGCGCCTTCGCTATCATTTGCCAGCATTTGTTACTAACATTTCCTCCATTGCATAATTCCACCTAGCAGCCCCAATACCATTGTCTCTCTTTTGTTTCACCATGTTTGAAAGCTGTGTACAGAAGAGCTTCTGTGCTGCTATTGGTCAACATCACAACTGAAAAATTTAAACATGCTATTCTTTCTGTCGGGACGTTGTGAAGTGTCGCAGTGGTTGTCGTCCACCATGACACACTATACAACATAAAATGATTGATTCTTGTGTCCTGACACTTACGAAACACCACAACACCCTACATCAAATGGATCATGCTAAAATCAGACTGATATTGTGTAATTTGATTTGATTAAAACATTTTGTTGCATATGAATGTAGTACTATATAACTTGAAAAATATTAGTTTAAGAAATATATAAATGTAATTTTTTTTTTTTTTTTTTTTTTTTCTCTTTCGTAAACTCAGTAAATGTACTGTAAAGAGCAATGTTCACTAATTAGGGAGTGGCTAATCAGGACAATGAAATCATGACGCTATTGATTGGCTGCAGTCTCAAATCCTCACTAATGGCTTTCCTGAGCTGTGACATTAAAGACAACACACAACTGTAATATCATGACATATCTTCAATTTAAATGTTGCAACTACAAAAATGTATGCACTTCATTTGTTATATCAGTCATTATAGTCTTCAGTAGATTAATGTTAGACTGTGCATCACTTTGCCATCATATTTTGTTTCTGTAACCTCAGTGATGTAATAAAGATGTATGGAAAGGGTAATACGTTGCTTTGGTTCAATTTCATATGTTGTCCATCAGAGGTCAGTGTGGAAAGGACTCACTGAAATGTTTTATATGCTCAAGTTTTTTTTATTATTTTTGTTCAGGCAGTGTCAGGGTTCTGTCACCTCGGTCTAGTGTGTTTCTTGGTTTTGTGACAGAGCCCTGACACTCCCGTATTCTTACTGGTTATTACTGGTCATGTGCTTGTGTGTGATATCATGTTTGATGTGACAAACAAGGCAGGTAACATGGGAGGACAGGTAGGGAAACTGAACCAATAATCAGGTAGAAAGATGGGTGGGGTCAGACAATAGACAGGAGAGCACATGGCACAGGGAAGCATAACAAGACAAGCCATGTGCTCTCCTGTCTACTGTCTGACCCCACCCATCTTTTTACCTGATTATTAGTTCAGTGCATGCAAGTGTGTTAAAATCACTAGATGGATTTTTACATATTTGAGGTGACTGTCGTGAGTTTATGGTTTCACACGAGAGGAACACTGTTACGCGACTGACCTTTATGCCAATTGTTATTTACAAGTATTTTTGTAAAGGCGAGTGCATCATTGGAAATAAAGACATCATGGTTGAATCAGGATCTCCAGCTAAAGACGAGAGATTCTCTCTGACTGACGACACGACGAACAGAGTTTTCACCGTCACCATCACTGATCTGAGAACAGAGGATGAAGGACAATACTGGTGTGCTGTGAAGAGGACTTTACCTTATGTCTATTCAGAGATTATGTTGCTGGTTAAACTTGGTAAGTGATTCATGTGACATACACTATGTCACTTGAATATTTCTATAGTAGAAATTTACGTGGAAATCTGTCAGCTGGTTCATATTATTATATAAAGGTAAATGTACTGCTTAATTCGTGGTTAAATGCAGTTTTCAGATTAGTGTGCGAATATACAAGCGTAATATCCAAATTCAGATTGATCTATGCTTTGTCTGGATGACGTCTGTTATTTCTTAACCTGACAGGTAAACATCTCTCCACATCTCACTGTCCATCTCACGCTCTGTCAGAACAGGAAGTCAAAGGTCTGACAGACAGTTGTCATGGCAACACAACTTTCAATAAAAGACTCATATCTGTCTTATTTAATGTATTAGTCTTTGATTTAGTCATTGTATTTTTATTTTGATTCTCTGATACTCCTGACTTTCCTCTTGTGTTTTTCAGGTTCAGTTGTGATTATTGTCACTGCGGATGCTTTGGTTTTACTCCTGATAGCAGTTCCACTGATTATAGTGGCTGTGAGAAAGAAAAAGAAGAATAAAGTAAATATTTTACACTTAATGCTTGGTTTGGTTTAGGATGGCATGCATGAGCATTGAAATAAATTATATGATAATTTTAAATGATAAAATAATTATAAATTGTTTTGAAAAAGTGTCTAATAAAGACTAACCGGTCTGCTATATCAAAGTGTTTTATGAACTGGTGAGTCAGCAGAAACTGATGATTATGGTTATTTATTTCACTCAATGTTTACAGTAGTTATTGACTAGCAGATTCACTGAAACACAGATTTTATTTCTTGCACTGGAACAATACTGATTGCAGTGATCTTCAGTACTTTGACATTGAATCTCCAGCAGCTCATGTTTGAATGATCATATTCATGTTTAAACTATAAATAGATTCACACTGATTTAGTTATTTTCTCTATTCATGAACTCTTGTTTCCTGTGACTGTAGATCAGCGACGCTGGACGTCACTGTAATCCAGAGGACAGAGACACAATAACAACTGTATTTTACAGCTGTGGTTCATAAACTATTATGTCATATGAGACTCAAGTACCGCTTCATCAGCAACTCAAATTCCAATTAATATAATTAATATAAAATACAATGTATTATAAAATAATAAAATATGTTAACCTCTCCTCCTCCTCATTTTAATCATCCTATTGAACATCTGCATATATTATGGTGTTAAAAATAAATCATAAGCATGTTTTGTCTTTTATAGAGAGTCCAGAAAGATGGTTTTATTGTGACTATCATTACTGCTGCAGTTTAACATGATCCTGATGTGTTTACAGCTGATGTTCACAAAGAAATGTATTATTTTACCAGTCTGAATGTTTCATCAGGTACTTACATTGCTCATTCTACAGCTTCATGGACTAATCAAATAACTTATTTTGTAATGCAAGTGTAAATTTTTAATTATTTTATATATTTTATTTGTTGCTGTTTATCTGTACATGGTGTTCCTGGTCAGATGTTAAATTCAGAGGTTCAAGGTTTGTCAGGTTAGTTTCATCTGTTCACCCCTGCTGGTAAATGTCATAACTGCATCTGTTGTCATAAAGCATCTTTCATCATTGATGACTATTCAAAAGTAGCTGTATATACTATTAACATTTTTCGGTTACACTTTATTTTAAGGTGTCTTTGTTAGTACTTAAATGTATAATTACAGTGTGAGTAATATTAAGTAACTACATGTACTTACTATAGGGTTAGGATTAGGGTATGGTTTGGTTTAGGGTTAGTTGCATGTAATTATGCATAATTTATAGTTATTACTATAGTAATTACATGTAACATATGTAACAATGACACTGTAAAATAAAGTGTTACCCATTTTTCCATAAGTGGTTAATTATGCTTGTACTTAACCTGTTGAAATGTACAAAATGTAATTTAGTTGTAGAAAAAGAGCAAAAGGGCATCATAAATCACTCAAACATGTTAAAGACAGATGGAAACAGAGAGGACAGGAAACAGGTTGTGGTTCATGAGTTCACAGCTAATTTCCTGGTCAAAACTGAGAGGCGTTTTCAGACCAAACGCCACACGGAAACACAGACACACAGTCAGTGAACAGTAGAGTTTGACTCTCAACACGTGAGACGAGAAACAAATGTATTATTTTATTCTCCACTGATAGATGAGAGCAGTATTATTGGGTATTTGAGTTTGAGAAAGTCATTTGAGGAACTGCTGAGAGTTTCTGAACTGAACTGATGAAGAAATGAAGTTTCCACTGACAGTTTGTGTGTTTCTGCTGACGGGTAAGAGCTCAAGATCTCTAACACAAGTGTTTATTATCTGTTATTATGGCTTGCTTTATCAGTGTACATGAGTAAATCAGTGTGTGTGTGTGTGTGTGTGTGTGTGTGTGTGTGTGTGTGTGTGTGTGTGTGTGTGTGTGTGTGTGTGTGTGTGTGTGCGCAGTGAGCAGGTCACTGTCTGTGGACATTACAGTGAGAGGAATGGAGGGAGAACCAGTGAGCATTAAGTGCCCTTATCCAGGAGGATATGAAAACTCTTACAAATACTTCTACAAAGGAGTTTACATAGAGAATAACATAATACTACAATCTCATGGAAAAAAGTCCTCACCTAGATTCTCACTGCAGGATGATCATAAGACCAGATCATTTACAGTGACCATCAGTGACCTGAAGATGGAAGATGCTGGAACATACGGCTGTATCGCTGGATGGGGAGAATATAAAATGATCCAGCTGAATGTGATCAGAGGTGCCTGATGTTCATTATTAAACAACAATCTGCTTCATCATGCTAATAATTATTTTATTAATATATTTGTTTCTCTTATTTCTCAGCTCCAAAGAGGCCAAAACCTGTCCAGATCAAAACATCCACCCTCCATCCAGGTGCCTGCTATTTAATATTAATCTTCCAGCTCAAGTTTCTCTTCACATAAATCCATGATTATGTGCATTAATGTGTCAGTATAACAGCTCAGTCTTTCTTCCCCTTCAGATCAAACTATCAGCTCATTTTCAAACACGCCGCCCTATCTGAGAACATCAGACACAAACCTACAATCCAGCAGCATCACGATCACAGATCATCAGAGCATCTCTTCAACAGCTTCATCTTCTGCGAGTAATCTCTCAGTATCTTTTAATATGCACTTCTTCACCTGACACACGTCTCTCTGCACTATATTTCTCTCACATGAACTGAACTTTACATCACATCGTCCATCAGAACAGGAAGTGTTTGTCATGGCAACATGACTTTTAAAAATCCTCATATCACTCTTTTTTCCCATCTTGTGTTTTTCAGTGATTATCGTCACTGCGGAGGCTTTAGCTTTACTCCTCATAGCAGTTCCACTGATTATAGTGGCTGTGAGAATGAAAAAGAAGAATAAAGGTAATATTTTACACTAAATAAGTCCTTTCCTTTGATGTTTTATCATTATCAACAAAAGTATGTATGATCACTGGATGAAATTATAAAGTTTTAGGGCCAGATTTACTAACAGCTTGCACCATGCCAAACCCTCTTTTGGGATTAAAAACTACTGCAGGACTTACTAAAGACACGCAGTGAAAAAGCAGTGCTAAAAAGGCATTCCCAGGGTTATTTTTGCAGCTGATCTTACTGCATATGTATTTGTAGAAGTTTCCCTTTCACACGCAAAATGACTGACGCAACTATGCCAAAAGTGCTTACAAATGTGCTCTCAGAACATGTGTAGAGTTGAATGTGGTTAGACAAAGAAGAAGGAAGTGTTCATTATTTAATTGCTGATGCTGCATGTCGTTCACTCAGTATAGAAGAGAAAGACAGTTATGTTTGTCACAGAGTTTGGTCTTTTATTTAAGAGAAACACTTGTCAAATTTATGAGAGTATTTAACACAATTTACTAAGGTTTAAGCTAGTAATTTTCACTGGTATTTGCAGCATTTTTTAACACCAAAAAAAAAAAAAGCATGTCTTAAACCAGTCACTAATTTGCACTGCTCTTGGTAGATTGTGTTGGTCATTATGGAAATGTGAGTGTCGTCAGTAGAGAACTTTCCACCCCATCTGTGTTTTTATGGGATTGTGCTCTTATGCTAAGGGCCAGATTTACTTGCATTAAAGTAATATCTAAGAAAGACTAATGTTGATCTCTTGTCAGGTGTGCTGTCGTCCATCGAAGCGTTTAATCCAGTGTTTTATGAACAGGTGAGGCATCAGAAACTGATGATTATGGTTATTTATTTCACTCAAGGTTTACAGTAGTAATTGTGTTAGCAGTTTCACTGAAACAGTCAGATTTTATTTCTTGCTCAACACTGTAATGACACCGAAACAGACTGTGATGGCAGTGATCTTGGGCACACTAAATCTTGATTATATTTATGTGTTAATTCAATTAAAGACAAATCTATTTATAGTTTTATTTTCTCTGTTAACTACTAATTAATGTTTCCTGTGACTGTAGATCAAAGACACTGGACGTCACTGTAATCCAGAGGACAGAGACACAATAACAACTGTATTTTACAGCCTTGTTTCCTAAACTATTGTCATATGAGACAGTTCATTTCAACTAATATATAATATAATATAACATAATATAATATAATATATCAATGAGCCAAAGCATTATGACCACCTGCTTAATATGCTGTTGGCCTGTGTACTGCCAAAACAGTGCAGACTCCCCAAGGCATGGACTCTGAAGGTGTGCTATTGTATCTGGCACCAAGATATTAGCAGCAGATCATTTAAGTCCTGTAGGTTGTGAGGTGGGGCCACTGTGGATTGAACTTTGTTGGTCCAGCACATCCCACAGATGCACAGTTGTATTGAGATCTGGGGAATTTAGAGGCCAGGGAAACACCTTGAACACTTCATCATGTTCCTCAAACCTTTCCTGAACAATGTGCTGTGTGGCAGGGAGTACTATCCTGCTGAAAGAGCCACTTCCACCAGGGATCGCCATTGACATGAAGTGGTGGACCTGGTCTACAGCAATGTTTAGGTAGGTGGCACATGTCAAATTTATGTTCACACGAATGGCCGGACCCAGGGTTTCCCAGCAGAACACTGCCCAGGGCATCACACTCCCTCCTCCACCGGCTTGATATCGTCCCACAGTGCATCCTAGTGCCATCACTTCATTAAATTTTGTGTGACTTGTGCTGTAGTAGACCTTCTGTTGGTTTGGACCAGACAGGATAGCCTTCGTTTCCTCATGCATCTATGAGCCTTGGGAGCCCAACACCACCAGTTTGTGGTTTGTCCCTCCATGGACCACTGAGGGTAAATTCTCACCACTGTTGACCAGGAGCAACACACAAGCCTTTGCGTTTCAGAGATACTGATCCAGCTGCCTTGCCATAATAATTTGGCCCTTGTCAAAGTCGCTTAGATCTTTATTCCTGCTCATTTCTCCTGCATCCAACATGTTGATAATGAGAACTGATTGTTTGATTACCATCTAATCTACCGAGACCAATATGTGGGTTTATTAGAAGATGATCAACGATATTCCTTCAGCCGTGACTGCTCATAATGTTTTGGCTCTTAAGTGTATACTACGTTCATAAGCATATTAAGAACCAAGAGAAATCATCTTTATCCTACGCATAATTTCCATCATTTTACTTAACATGAGTCATAATTGAGCTTGTTTTGTGTAGAAAGATCAGATTCATATTCATGACTTGATTGTTTGGTCTTTTGTGTTTTTTTATTGTAGTTATGATTAATGTGACAGTTTTATATTTGATTCTGTTGTGTTTACAGCTGATGTACACAAATATGGATCATATAAATGTATTCTCATTATATACTTTCATTCTGCAGTTCAATGGACAAATTAAATCTAGTTATTCTGGATTGCAAGTGGAACATGTGTCTTTTTTCATTATTGTGTATGTCTGTAGTTATTAATGTGTAACCACATAACTCTTCCTTTAAGCAAGGGTGACCAAAAAAGCAAACTATAATGTACTCGGGGGAAAAAAAAAAAAAAAAAAAAAAAAAAAAGGAACTCATATCTCAAAAAGAGATTATTAATACAAATAAATAAACCAATATGTCAAAATGAACTTAATCAAAGTTCATTCCCACTCAAAAGATATTAATAACAAGCCAACCCTCTATAAACCGCAATAAAATCCCAGCTTCGTCACACAAAATGATTTGAAATAAAAAAGAGAAAAGTAAAGTACATAAATACCCCTAAAATCATATTACACAGAAAGTACCACACACTCAAAAAAAAAAAAAAAAAAAAGTACTGCAAACTAAAAATTAACTCCACCGCAAACATAAGCCTCATGCAAATTAACAGTTTGTGTGTTTTAAAGCATCAATATAGTATAAGGAGTATAAAGATTGGCTGGCAACACGAGGCTGGGAAGTGATAAACAAACAGAAAACACACTGCTAGCCAGTCCAGTTCACAACAACAACCATAAACTCTAAACTCATAAACTGACGCACATGCAGGGACTGGCTAACTGAGGAAAAACAAAAAAACAATTAACAATACCCAAAAATAACCACAATACTTATTTTTCTTAAATCCCATTAAAATAATAAGATCAAGACACTATATAAAACTATATAAAAACCTCTACAATTAGCTGCAACACAGCCATCAACCGCAGACTAATTTCCGAGATCAAATAAGAACGGTGTCTGCAGTAAAAACATAATACCCTAATTTAGTAAAACAAGGCTTTGTGAATATGAAACAAAACAATCGTTATTTACTTAGCCTACCTGCTCACCAGACCATTGGCCTGTTGCATGAATAGTTGAACAACCTCTGAGTTTCAGAGTAGGTTTGGAGTTGACAAATCCAGAAAAATCCAACCTGGTTTAGATCAGGATCAACTGTTGCACAACGCTCTAAACTGTCTCTGTCAACTCAGGTTTAATCCAGAGTTTGCAAAGTGCGTGCACCTGAAGTGCGACATGTGCGGCAAACAGCCAATCACACGGAACAAGGAGAACGTCAGTTTGATTCACTTCTCGCAAGAGAGCCGTGCAATTCATGGCTGCATTCAGCCCTGACAAAACGTTGCAAAACGTTTTTTTTTTTAACGGAAACGGTGGTGCGTTGAACACCCTGTTCGGAAATGGTGGTGCGTTGAACACCCTGTTCTGATGACACAAGAGTTGCAACTATGGCAGCTGAGAAGGCCATTCTTTGTGTTCTTTTTTAAGAATTTTCAGAGCCTGATGAAGTCGGTATAAATACGTGTTAAATACTGCAATACTACTGCAAAATACGCTCGATGTTACAGTCACTGCCCTTGCCATCTAGAATAAAAGAACATCCCAATCGAGTGAAGGGATTTGTGGAAACTGTGGTTCCTAATTATTGTGATCCAACATTTGCCTTTATGTTTATGATAGTGCGGCACGAAGAGAGTACTCTCGTATTCAAATATATACAAAGTAGCGACTACGCCACCCCAAACTTAATCAGCCAGGGAAATATCAACTAAGGGCACATAAGTTCGATTTCCTTCCCACAATCACCAAACAATGAGACGTGGATATGTACACAAAAAAAAAAAAAAAAAAAAAAAACCCAGCACAGCACTGTGGCCTGTTGCACAAAGCCTGTTTCAATTTCCCAGGTAAGTTCAAGATTAGTTTGAGCAAACTCTGGTTTTTCGGGTTTATGAAGGTGGATTGGTTTTTAGCGGGGTTTGTTGCTATAGTAACTGACCCTACACGGCTGACCTGCTCCGGAGCAGGTTTTATTCTGGGTTAGAGATTGCAAACCCAAACTCGACCAATCAGCTGTGAGTAAAGTGACATGTATCTGATGCAATAAAGCCACTCCCCCTGTATCTCTCGCTCCAAATTAAATCAGTTTATAGTGAAAACATTTTAGAGACAACATTTCTCAACATTTGCTGTTAATTATTCAATATATTTATATTAAATAAATTAAAATTATGAATATTTCATGACATATTCATATAATTAGGCCGATTATATTAATTGACAATATTAAACTTTGCTTTTAAATTAAAATAAATATAATACATGCATAATATAAAGCTTTTAAACAGATTAAGCTTACATGTATTCTTTTGAGCTCTTTGTGAAATATTAATTATTTAGTCTATTTGTTTGATTCACATGCATTGATATAGTCAGATATTTTCTTTCAGCTGCCTTTTCAAACTTTCACTGCAGCATCAGTGTTTATTCCTGCTTTGTAAATGCGTTTTATTTCATATTTTTCATAACAATCTCTTAATCTTCGGAAGCGACATGAATTGCGTGGCTCTCTTGCGAGAAGTGAATCAAACTGACGTTCTCCTTGTTCCATGTGATTGGCTGTTTGCCGCACGTGTTGCACTTCAGGTGCAAGCGCTTTGCAAACTCTGGATTAAACCTGAGTTGACAGAGAAAGTTTATACCGAGCGTTGTGCAACAGTTGATCCTGCAAACCTACTCTGCAAACTTCAACTGCAAACCTACTCTGAAACTCAGAGTTTGTTCAACTAGCTTCATGCAACAGGCCACTGGTTATGAGTCTCACCACAATAAACCAACAAAACACAACAGTCAAAAGATTTAACTGATCTTTACAAAAGGAAAACAAAAATAAATTATACTAAGGGCTCAAATATATAATATATATATAGACCCCGCCCAATTTACAGGCCTAAAATACATAAAACAATTACATTAAAATAACATACCTTCAAGACGACCATAGGGACATAATGGGTTTACATGGGTTTACATTCCAACAACTTCCGGTTAGATATCCGGCAAACCAATTCCTTAAAGTTCACTGAACAGAAAAATAACACATCACACATACACCAAATAAACTCATTAGCATTCCGTGCACGCACCTGAAAAATACACTTTACGTACCTGACAGGAGAGCAGCAGTCCCTCACAGCACTCTGTGTTGTACATTCAAGCGATTTCTTTTCAAACAGGAACTCTACAGCAGTAACGCAGGGGAGCCAACCCTCTTAAGCAGTAATAAAGTAACCACGAACAGACACCAGCTACACAAAAAAAAAGTTTGTCAATAAACAATACGAATGCCAAACCATAGCCATGCTAAGCAAACACCTACCTCAGAAAGAGCGGCGGACTACCGGACACCCAGACGCAACAATGACGCGATATCACGCTAGCCTCGGGATGCCCTTTATATATACACACACACCGCTCAATTAATACTCCTCACGGGGCGGAGATATCCATGAACGGAATTTCACCACAATTGTTTATGAAAGTATCACTCCACAATACAATAGCAAAATATATAAGTATAGTATTTTTATGTTACATTAATCAGTGTCTCGCACACCTTCCTAAGGAAAGGATATGGACCAGAAGACATTGCAATTACTAAATGATATTTAGACAGACTTAAAGAAGTTCTAGGTCTATACTTGTGCTCTTATTATTTACATTATTTTGCCATTAATGTAAATAAACATGTGCAAACAATATTCTTGCTCTTGTGAATTTATTTTGATGTTAATTACATTTACGAGCTGTTTCTTTAATACCACGTGGTTTATATACATGTTGCTGCTGATTGGGCTGACATTTTTGACACACCCACCAAACAAGAGGAAACGTATCTCAAACCCGTTGCACACCGTTTCCAGGAAACATGTTGTTCAACCCGGAAACCGTAGCAAAACGTTACGCACCGGTTTGAGCTTGAACGTGCCCCTGATGTCTCTTCTGAAGATTAAGAGATTGTTATGAAAAAAATTAAATAAAATACATTTACAAAGCAGGAATAAACACTGCTGCAGTGAAAGTTTGAGAAGGCAGCCGAAAAAAAAATATCTGACTATATCAATGCATGTGAATCAAACAAATAGACCAAATAATTAATATTTCACAAAGAGCTCAAAAGGATACATGTAAGCTTAATCTGTTTAAAAGCTTTATATTATGCGTGTATTATATTTATTTTAATTTAAAAGCAAAGTTTAATATTGTCAATTAATATAATAGGCCTAATTATATGAATATGTCATGAATTATTCATATCTTTAATTTATTTAAAATAAATATAATGAGTAATTAAAAGCAAATGTTGAGCAATTTTGTCTCTAAAATGTTTTCACTATAAACTGATTTAATTTGGAGCGAGAGATACAGGGGGAGTGGCTTTATTGCATCAGGTTCAAGGTTTATCAGGTTAGTTTCATCTGTTCACTCCTGCTGGTTGATGTTGTAACTACAATAATCTGCTGCCAGAGAGCATCTTTCTCCATTCATGACTTCAAAAGCAGCTGCATATTCTGATAATTCATTAAATCATTATATAAATCCAGCCATTGAGATGCTAATGCTAATGGATAGCTTTATCAACATAATACTAAAAAGCCTTTTGCTTCTGTTAAACATGAGATGTCTTTGACACACACTTGCCAAACAGGAAGTGAAACTACAGCCACAGGAAGAGCTTTGCGGCTTCAGCCAAACACAGAAACTTCATTTCCCATAATGCAACTCTTCTCCCAGAGCTCATATGACGGAGAAAGAGAATGTTCAAGCAATTTCCTGCATTATTTAAAGTTTCTGTAATCGACTGTTTTTCCCATGCTGAAGATTACCATAACCCTAACAAGCTTTTCTTATTCATCTCAATGTTTTTTGTTTGGCAAGGAATGTTTCCTTAAAATGTTTGACTTTTTTTTTTTTTTTATAAAAAGAGAGAACAGAAACAGAGAGGACAGGAAACAGGTTGTGGTTCATGAATAATTTCCTGGTCAAAACTGAGAGGCGTTTTCACACCTAACACCACATAGACACACAGACACACAGTCACTGATCAGTAGAGTTTGACTCTAAACACGTGAAACGAGCAGCAAATGTATTATTTTATTCTCCACCAACAAAAAAGTGCAGTATTATTGCTATTTGTGTTTCAGAAAGTTGTTTGAGGAACTGCTGAGAGTTTCAGACTGATTTTCTGAACTGAACTGATGAAGAAATGAAGTTTCCACTGACAGTTTGTGTGTTTCTGCTGACGGGTAAGAGCTCAAGATCTCTAATAAAAGTGTTCATTATCTATTATTATGGCTTGTTTTATCAGTGTACATGAGTAAATCAGTGTGTGCGCGCGCGTGTGTGTGTGTGTGTGCGTGTGTGCAGTGAGCAGGTCACTGTCTGTGGACATTACAGTGAGAGGAATGGAGGGAGAACCAGTGATTATTATCATACAGAACGTAACTTTTCACAAAGTACTTACTCCAGAGAGTATGTCATTTCTGACACAGCCAGAGTACTTGCTGCCAGCAGATTGAAGAGGGGTATACCAAATCACCAACACAAAAGAACAAAAAACATCTTTCTAATCAAATATATGCCATATAAAGCAGTAGTGCAGTTATATTATTCAATAAGCATCAAGTCTGGAGTGCTGTGTAAAACACATTTTAAACACTCTTCTCTTCTAATAAAATGGATTATTCCTTCCTCAATCTCTCTCTGCACAAGGTAAAAAACGGCTCATCTATTTATTAAAGTTTGGTGAATTGGTAAACCATTAGAGATGTCCTGTAGAGCTGGAAAGGTGTTGTTCATCTTTAAAACGATCAGGATCAGAGTCATTATACACAGTTATGATCTAGTGATTACATCAAACACATGTTAGTGATCAACCATTTTCAGTTTGTTATTTGCTCAATATACACAACGACTGTGGTGAAGTGACATGTAATTTGCTCAAGATACTTAAAAATGTATATATTTGTCTATAAGCAAAGAAAATTGTTCATTAAAACAATGAAGCGCACAGTATCAGTTATTCACCATAAGGTTTTGCTGAAATTTAATTTGATGTCTATGAGAATAGGAGCTCCTCTGAACAGACTGTGAATGTGTTTGGCCCTGTCCCAAATGGCACACTTTATGCATAGGTTATGCACTTTCGGTCTTGTGGTCTTGTGGCGCGTGTCCGTCGAGTCCACAAGACCATTATCAATTTTTGGCTTCAGAAGGGTGAAGCCCGCACTGGTGCCAAAGGCCCTGTCCCAAATGGCACCCTAAACACTCACGGCCTTCCTACGAGTCCGCACTTTCGTGACGTAACGTCGCTTTGACTGTCGGGAAGAAGTCTGCCATGGAGCTCGCACCAGTGCGAGCTCAGCGAAAGTGCACATTGAGGGCGCATATCAGCGGCAAAGGGAGCACTCTCGAGCACCCTTCTGAAGCCTAAAATTGACAAACGGGACACCCTACGGTCTCGTGGACACGCGCACGCGACAGCCATTGTAAGTCCACAATGATGAATCTCAGTCATGTGCTGCAGATCAGCTGTTGTCCGTGTTGCTGAACACCATCTGAACACTAGATGGAGCCATTTGACTCTCAGTCCTCGAGACTTTCACACTCACTTTAGGTTTATTTGTCACTCTTTTGTGGTTTGTGGTTTCCAGCAGGTTTTATCTGATGTGTTTCATGTGTGTCCCTGTGGAGACCAGATTCACTGAAGCAGTAAAAGAGTCATTCAAACAAAGATACGCTGGAAAACTGAAGAGATGCTGAGTTTTATGAATGTGAATTAATCATTATTTGTTTACATTTCAACATGTTTAGACGGTTGTCAAAAGTTAAATTTTTACCATGATAAGATGTTAAAAATATTTACCATATTAATCAATCAGGAACAGACATTTATAAGGTGATCATGTGAACTGCTGCTGTTTGCGTGTGTATCTATCCACAGTAAAATCCCCAGAGTTAAATCAACTCTGGTCAGAGTACATATGGTCCCGCTCTAAATAGTGTTAAAGTAACACTGAAGCAGAGTTAATCAGATAATTAAGCAATTACTTAAGTGATGATTGAACATTAATGATGAACACCTGCTCTTAACAAGCAGAATCACTGAAGAAAAGAGAAACACAAGAACTACAACTGACTTCAGCCACAGCCTTAAGCCGGGTTCACACTGTGCGATTTTGGTTACGATTTGGTCGTCTAAAACAAATTTTGAGAATCCTAAAAGATTCCTGTAATCCTAGGCTAAAATCTGTAGTCTTGGATCACTAGTTTGACATGTTCACCCACAGCCGATTAATGACCGTTGCGATAAAATTTTACCTCCGACGTGTCAGAAGATTTGGCGCACAGTCCTGCAGTGTGACTTCTCCTACGACAAACGTCAAATTGTCTTCGTTTTTCAAGACAATCCGTGATCAAAATTAACGCTAGAGATGTCTTTGTTAACCACCATTTCAGTCCCGTGTGTAATGCAGCTCACAGTCACCGAATGTGTGTGGGTTGATGATGTAAAACTCCTGAAGAGTTTTCAAGCGCACGTCCGTTTTTAACGCGTTCTGACTGTCGTACAGTCTGACATAAATGATGCCTGAGATCCCACAATGTGACATGAGGATCATGTTCGTACAGTCTGACAAGCAACAATCGTAAAGGACTTTTATAAATCGCACAGTGTGCACCCGGCTCACAGTGTGCAGTTGGGCTCTTGACAATTTTATGTCCATAAAATAGTTTGTGTTTGAGCAATTGCAATAGTGTTTTACAGCAAACACTTGTACATTACTGAATCAAAAGCCTGAAGGAACAGATCTGCTTGAATTTCCTGCTTGAAAGCCCTATCAAATGGACATCACAAAGAGGGCTCTTTCTCTTTGGTTTCTTGACTGAAATTCAGCTATTGCAACAAAAACAAAAAAATTCCATTAAACAAATGCCACTGTAACGCTTCAACGCTAAAAATGAGCAACACTTACCACTCAGGCTTATAGATGAAAACATAGCATACAATCCCCAACAGTGGTGACACTAATTATTCATACTGCAGTGCATGATAGGAGTTTTGTCCTATGGTGATACCCAGCATGCATTGCAGCGTGAAGCGTTTTTTTTTTTTTTTTTATCACCATTGTTGAGATTCATATGCTGATTATTGATGTCTGTGTGTGTCTAAGTGATGCAGTAGTTCAACATTTTTTATGCACTACATGGTTTTAAAATTATTCAATATATCTGTCTGCAACACTCACTTCTCATGCTGTAGTTTCACAGGGTTGATAATGCAAAACCAAAATGTATAAATGACAAAACACATGATCATTGCTTTGGATGCAATCAGGCAAGCTCACAATGACTATATCATCATAGAACAACAACTAATATCTGCTCACTGTAAAGCACTGAGCTCACTGCTTTACAACAACATATGCATCGTTGCATGCATGATGGGATATGCTAGCCTCAGAAGTGGTATTCCAGATAGTGTGAGTTAAGTGTGCATAAAGGCACTTTGGCATTTTTAAGACATGGGACAGACTTGCAAACTTACATCCTGTCACGTACACAAGCTCTCAAGTGGCTAAGACCGCAAGTGTGGGTATTTGGACAGGGCATTACTTTCACTCTCTCTCTCTCTCTCTCTCTCTCTCAGAAGAAGTGGGCGTCTTCATCATAACCAGGAAAGAAACACTCAAAACTCATCTGAACACACATCAAGAGTTTCAGAAGAACTGAATCTACTGACAACAGAGAAGATCATTTAATAAGAGAGAAGAATGAAGATCATCTTGACTTTCACTCTGATGATGATTCCTGGTAAGAATCTGAACTCAGAGTAAATCACTAAAAACAGCACAGATTTGATGAGGAGAGTCTTTCACTTCAGTTCATGATGTTCTACTGACTGCTGAAGAAAGTTCATTTCTGTGTAGTCTCATAAATATATTAAAGTGTATTTGATGTTGGTTTGTTGTAGGTGTCGTGAGCTCCATCAGTGTGACAGGATATTCAGGAGGAGGAGTCACGATCACATGCAAATATGATAAAGGATATACAGCAAATAAAAAGTATTTTTGTAAAGGACAGTGGTCAGAGTGCACAGACCAAATCAAGACTGATAAGAAAAATAAATGGGTTCATTCTGGAAGATTCTCTCTGTATGACAACACAAGATCAGCAGTCTTCACTGTGACCATCAGAGATCTGAGAGAACTGGATTCTGACACGTACTACTGTGGAACTGATATATCTGCAAAAAAAGATTCCTACACTGAAGTGAATCTGAAGGTTATAAGAGGTGAGTAACTGAAACCCTCAAACCCATGATGATCTCCACAACATCACCATACTCAACACTGACTGTAATTACTGCCGTTCACTCGTCAAACTCATAACAGACACCATCAATAACCTTTTTATCTCCTGATGTAAGATTTACACTCATAATCTGGACTTCATTCATAAATGTTCCAGTAAAGTGAGCAGATATGTGTTTATATTGAGAATAAATTATCTGAGTTTGTGTTCAATAGGTCAACAAATCAGGACAGTGAGAGGATATTCAGGAGGAAACATCATTATAAACTACAAATATGAGATGAAACACAAAAACCATGAGAAATATTTCTGTAAAACTGCAGCAGATCAATGTTTCACTGTAATAAACTCTAACAGAGCAGCAGAATGGAAACAGGACAGACGATTCTCCGTTCATGATGACAGATCTGCAGGTCTCTTACGTGTGTTTATCAGAGAGCTGAATGAGAACGACTCTGGAGAATATAAGATTACAGTCAAAGTTTCTGAAGACTACAGTTTCTTCTCTGAGTTTAATCTGGACATCAGAGACGGTGAGACGCTTTCATTCATTTCTGCATTATTTGACAGAATCCATGAATATATCTGGTAATTGTAACATTGCTGCACTTGATTTGGATCTGAAACAGATGATTGTTGTGTGAAGAGCATCAGTCTATCAGCTGCTGCAGGAGGATCTGTGAACATCAGCTGCAAATACCCACAATCCCACATTAGTGATGTGAAGTTTCTCTGCTGGAGATCTGGAGCTGATCTCTGTGCTGAAGAGACGTCTGTGAAGGAGAGCAGAAGATGGAGTCCTGAGGGAAAGATCCAGCTGTATGATGACAGAGAAGAGCTGCTCCTGACGGGAAGCATCAGTCATGTGACTGAACAACATTCAGAATACTGGTGTGGAGTTCAGTCTGATCAAGGACACAAGAGCTTCATCACACGAGTCCTGATCGATGTTACAGGTGAGAAATGATGAAACAAACCAGCATCTGTAACACTTTAAGAAAAAAAAAAAGGTCATCAGTTTGATGTTTGTGTGTGTGAAACATGTCTGATGGTTCAGCAATGAAAAACATTAGTATCTTTAAGAAATGTATGCGAATGAGAAAACACCCATATGTTCTGCTCCGTCTTGTTTTCACTGGTTTTACTGTGTTTTAGAGATAACATCAACACCATCATCATCATCCTCATCATCATCATTGTCATCAGTTGAATCTCCAGCGATCACATCTGCGTCTCCTGTAACAGGTACAAACTCTCTGAAACACAAACACACTCATTTGTGTGTGTGGTTCAGATTGAGAGTCTCTGGTGTTTTCAGGCTCTTCTCTGGTGGTCAGTGTGTCTGTGGTTCTGCTTCTGATCAGCACTGGACTCGTGTTCATGATCTGGACTCTCTGCAGGAGGCGTCGGTCGAACAGTAACACTTATTCTTCCATTTTTACATTTTGTCTATTTTTCCACATTAATCAAACATTGTAAACCTGTTTGTTTTTTTTGTTTTTTTAGAAATAAGTAATGATTAAGAAATGTGAGGATGCCAAAACATTTACCCAGACAAATATTTATTATATTGAAAAATGATATGAAGAGCACGTTTGAAATTTCATTCACTTGCTTGTTTTTGACAGACACTGATTCCTCCTCCAAAACATCTCACGTGACACCAGCAAACAATGAAGCGGTTTGTATAATTAGTTTCTAAAAAAAGATTTATGTTTTTAAATATTATTAAATAAGCTCTTTCTCTCCTCAGGTTTATCATTATGACTGTAATTATGAGGAGGCTGAAGACACTTACAGACAATTACCCACAAACACATCTGATTCCTCCGACAATATTTACGCTAATGTTTAACAGCACAGATCTTCACATGTCGCTTCATCTTCATCTTCATCATCTTTTTGTACTAATGACGCAGATGGTCCTGATGATGTTCATCTTTAATAACAATCAGGATCACAGTCATTATATGCAGTTATGATCCTATGATTGCTGCAAATACATGTTAGTGATCGACAGTTTTCAGTTTATTTGCTCAATATACACAACTATCCTGCAGAAGTGATTTATGTCATTTGTTCAATATACTTAAAAATGTCAATATTTGTATGTAATTATAAACAAAATAAAAGAGAATTGTTCTTTATAACAATACAGCGTTATTATTTTAACATCAAATCACATTAGTACATGTCTGTGCAGATGAATCACTTTATGATTTGTTGATGTATTTAATGTTTCAGTTTCATATGCAGCTCTAGAAGGTCATTTATTCACCATAAGGTTTTGCTGAAGTGTAATGTGATGTCTATGAGAACAGCAGCTCATCTGAACAGACTGTGAGTGTGTTTGTGTGTGGTGATGAATCTCAGTCACGTGCTGCAGATCAGCTGTTGTCCACAGTGCTGAACACCATCTGAACACTAGAGGGAGCCACTTGACTCTCAGTTCTTTATGGAGAGCATAAAAATGAGGACAATTAACATTAGCTGAGGAAGGAATTATAGAAAAAGAGCCGCTTTGCATGAATTGATTAAAAAATTGAATTAATAAAAAACTTGATAATGCATGTATGGTTCTTGGAATTGTACTTTAGATTTTACATTAGACCGAAATCACGACTTATCTGATGTATGGTGGGTGAAACACGCAGCAGTGAATCAATATGTACAGTTAAGCAGACGATTAAGTTTCACATCAAGTGTTTTTGTCCCCCCTTTTATAGCCACTTTTTGGGCTTACTGAATTAATGCCAATGGCCACTAGATGGCGCCGGTGCGCTACCCTTTTAACGTCGTCCGTCTCCTGCAGTCACGTGATCAGCTGCTGTCCGCGGTGCTGAACATCATCTAAACACTAAAAGGAGCCGCTTGTCTTACATTTGTCTCCATTTAACATAAGTTAAAAGTTAAATATTTATCATATCAATACATTACAAATATTTACCATATTAATCGATCAGAAACATTTATCAGGTGTCCACTAGATGTCCAGTGATTTACTTTCACTTCCATCTTTATTAATCTCTCTCTCTCTCTCTCTCTCTCTCTCTCTCTCTCTCAGAGGAAGTGGGCGTCTCCGTCACATTCAGCACTTCTTGTTAAACATGTAACCAGGAAAGAAACACTCAAAACTCATCTGAACACACATCGAGAGCTTCAGAAGAACTGAATCTACTGACAACAGAGAAGATCATTTAATAAGAGAGAAGAATGAAGATCATCTTGACTTTCACTCTGATGATGATTCCTGGTAAGAATCTGAACTGATCTGAATCTGAATTTCTGTGTAGTTTCATAAAAATATTAAAGTGTTTTTTTTAATGTTGGTTTGTTGTAGGTGTCGTGAGCTCCATCAGTGTGACAGGATATTCAGGAGGAGGAGTCACGATCACATGCAAATATGATAAAGGATATACAGCAAATAAAAAGTATTTTTGTAAAGGACAGTGGTCAGACTGCAGAGACCAAATCAAGACTGATGAGAAAAATAAATGGGTTGATGATGGAAGATTCTCTCTGTATGACGACACAAGATCAGCAGTCTTCACTGTGACCATCAGAGATCTGAGAGAACTGGATTCTGACACGTACTACTGTGGAACTGATATATCTGCAAAAAAAGATTCCTACACTGAAGTGAATCTGAAGGTTATAAGAGGTGAGTAACTGAGAGCCTCAAACCCATGATGATCTCCACAACATCACGATACTCAACACTGACTGTAATTACTGCCGTTCACTCGTCAAACTCATAACAGATCCTCACATATAAAACATATGACAGTGGAAAAGTTAGTTGAAAATGTTACAGGTGAGAAATGATGAAACACAAACCAGCATCTGTCGACAGTTTGTGGTTTTGTGTGTGAAATGTCTGATGTACGTAATGTGTGAAAGGCATCAGCATCTTTGAGAAAAGGGAAGTAAAGTATCTGTGAGTGAGAAAACCATGTGTGGATCATCTATACATGCAACTGAACACCACATTCAGGGGGCTCCACACAAACATGTTTTACTTCTGGAAGAAAAGTGATGCATTCACGTCTTTCTAGCCATGGTGTGATATCAGAGCTCACACAGTCTTTAGCCAACCTCACACATACTGCCGAAGAAGTGCATTTTCACATTTTAAAATTATTTAGTAAATTAAATATGAACAAATGAGCTGAAGGCAATGATTCAGATCAAACTATCTGCCCTTTCATTGTTGGCTGCTCTGAATAAGATTTATACATGGTTAATGTTAAACACTTTGCGTTATCAAAACCTAGAAAGAAACATACTGTCATAATGTTCTTTGCCTGATGTTGTCCTATGTTCGATGTATTGTGTGTATATGGCAGTAGCCAGCTATGAGGTCACCATATTTTTCTGAGGTGTATATAATAAATGTTGTGAAATAATTGCTTAATATAGTATTATCACTACTTTAGCTGCAAGGATATTGCACAGCACCAAGATCTTCTTATCTGAGCTGCCACAGTGGTTGGTCACCGCTCGTAAAAATATTTGAAATCAAATCAAAGTAGGCGGGCTTTATGTTCCCAGAAGCTGCTTAGCGTGAATTCCGGTGCAACTCGACGGCGACACTTCAGTTAACGGTCATAAAGTGTGAGATAAGATGTAAGTACACAGTAAATTCCCTTGTGTTAATTTAACACCACTCAGTGTTCATATGGGAACCCCCAGCAGGGTGTTAAAAGTAACACAGAAGCAGTGTTAATTAGTTGATTAATTGAGTGATGATTGTTCTATTATTGAAGACACCTGATGACAAGAAGCAGAATTACTGAAGAAAATAGAAATAAAAGAACTACAACTGACTTCAGCCACAGCCTTAGATGAAATCAAGTGAAAAGACATGAAATCTCTCTTAATAATAACCAGACTGACTTCATTTCTGTCATTTGTTTACAGTTATTTTTGAGAATTAACAGAGGATTAGATGTTGATGTTTTATTGTCACCATTATGGTGATCGGTGTTTCATTTAGTTGTGCAGCTACACTCTTTGCTTTTTATGTCAGTTTGTGGTCTTTTAACAGTGTTTATACCTTGGTCTGTTTAAATACTCGATTCTGATTGGCTGGAAGATGTGCAGTAAAACCATTTAATGCACAGGTAGTTCCAGTCAGTTTGATTACAGATCGAAATTAATCCGCCACTTTAAACATTAGTAACCATAGTAACACAGTTACACTTGCAAACAGAGTGAGAAACATATATGAAAACGTTTATTTAGGTAGGCTAAATGGATGATTTTTGCATATCGTTTAATTTGTACGGTGAATATGGCAATTTTGAGAAATGGGCCCAGGCACAAGACAAAATAGAAGACTTGGAGAAGACGTTGAATGACAAAAAGCAGCACAAAGAATTAACACCGGCAAATCTAGATAAGATAGAAGACGACAAGATGAGGTCAATACGAAAAAGACAACTAAATGGGCAGTTAACACTTTCAGTGACTTTTTGCGCCAAAGACAGAACAATTGTGATGTCGAGACCTACTCTGCTTCTCTTTTAAATGAGACATTGCGGGAGTTTTATGCCTCTGTTCAGTCTACCGCTGGACGCGAATACAGTGTTGCAAGTTTGATGTGTCTCAGAGCAGGTATTAACCGTCACATTACAAAATACAACATCATAAGTGATAAAGACTTCAAGTCAAACAATGCTGTCTTTAAATCAGTTTTAAAGCGGTACAGGAAAAATAGAAAAGACACCAGCATTCATCATCCGCATATTACTGAGTCTGACTTAGAATTAGAAATGCACCTGCACTCTCCCCTTTCACACCCACAGGACTTGTAAGAAAAGTTTAGTTTGACATACAGCTGTGTTTTGCACGGAGGGGAAGAGAAGGAAACCGTAACCTATCAAAAGAGTCTTTCGTTCTCCGGCAAGACGAGAATGGGAAAGAGTGCCTGACCCTGGTGCATAACCCAGAGACAAAAAAACCACAAGGATCCCACTGCATTGGTTAGAAAAAATTTACAAGGATTTATGTTTGCGAGCCCCGGCGACCCACTTTTTCCCGTGGACAGCTTTAAAAAATATCTGTCAAAGTGTCCAGAAAATGCCGGAGCATTCTATTTGCATCCGAGATGCATCCCTCTGTGCAAACTCGAGAGCACCGAAGTGTGGTTCACCAGGGACTACCTTGGCAATATGCTAAAAAATATTTGTGAAGAGGTTGATAAAAGATATTTTGTTTTTGCCCATGAATTTAAACTGTGTTTATATTATTTTCCAAATCTAAATTATATACTTTAAATTCTTGTTGTTGCGGTGGAAGGTATCTCACAAATGTACACAAACCATAGTTTGCGGAGCACTGCCGTTGGACGACTCTCTGATGCAGGACTAGAAAGTCGCCAGATCATGTCAGTGACAGGCCACCGATGCGAGGCGAGTTTGCGGTCATATTAGGCCCCATCTTTGTCAGAGAGGAGGGCATGGAGTGACATACTGACATCTAGAACCTCAACAAGCAAAGCGAAACATAATTTCACCTCCAAGCCTAAACCTGAAATAACCCTACCCTTTTCCATGTCTAATTTCACGATAAATGGAAATGTTGAGTTTAACATCAATTAGTAGGCTATAATGATGAGTAAAACAATCCCCAAACGAAATTTCCAACTGTTTGATTTTTTTTTTTTTTTCATTTAATTTAATGCATTTCAATAAATGTAATATGTCTTTATATTTATAGTAAACTGTGGTTAGAGACACCGGTTTTATTTCACACTCTACATAATTCATTTAAATAAATGATATGATTAGTTCAAATAAAGATTGCCTTGTCACTGTCAGTGTTGCCTGTCATTCGTAAATCATTTTAATAAATCCATTAAAGAATCATTAAGTTAGCCTATGTTAGCTATATGCTTAAGCAATGAGGGGACTTCAGACTGTAGACTTTAAAGAAGAGACGCACACAGTGCAGGTGACTCGCAAACACATCTCTCTCTCTCTGATCTATCTCTTTCAGTTCTCTGTCTCTCTCTTTTAATAATGAATTTAAATAAATGTGATAATTCATTCAAATAAAAGCAATCCGATGGCTCTACTTTATTTAAAGCGGACGGAGTGCTAGAACTAACGAGCCGTAACTTAAGAAAATAACCGTCATTTTAAAAAAATTACACTGTAAACATCAGTTACAGCTTTAACTTGTTTTTAACTTGGCAAATAACCAAGGTATAAGCGGGATAATCCACGGCTAGCCATGCATTAAAGGATTTTAATGCACGACGTTGACGCTTTGCGTCGGGTGGTTCTTCGCCTCTATGTCGTGCATTAAAATCCTTTAATGCATGGCCAGCAGTGGATTATCCCTTACTTATACTACAAGGCATATTTTGTTGCAAATTAAACAAGGACGATCAGGTGATATATCATCACTGACCAAAAACAGTTACTTATTATTTTCTCACCAGAGATAAAACATTCTGAATTTTGAATTTTGCATATGAATCTCAACAATGGTGACATACTTCATGTTGCAATGCATGATGGGAGTCATGAGTTTTGTACTATTGTGACTCCCAGCATGCATTGCGGTATGAAGAATGTCACCATTGTTGAGATACATTTACTTTTGTTTTTTAAGATACATTTATGAGATACATTTACTTTTGGTTTACTTTTGTTGTTTTGCTTGAATATACTCTTAAACTGCATTTGGATCCTCTCTGTTACTTCCCTAAATAAGTGTAATTTGCAGGTGGGATGGGTGGGACATGTCCCCAACACTCTTTGCCATGGTGGATATTGTCCCTTCCACTTTTTGAAACATCTCGTGGCATGGATGTATACTAATTCAAAAGAATTATCTCTAGATGATTAGCAATTAGTTTGTACGTGTTAAATAAGAGGCAATCAGGCGATGGGATTTGTTGTTTTTGAAATCATGTTGAGTGCTCGTTGCCACTGTTATCAGTGGCACAACAGTGTTCTTTTGATGCTCGTGCACACTGCGCAGTCTTCACACGGACGAGCGCTTCAAACTATTGCTTAAAGGGTTAGTTCACCCAAAAATTAAAACAATGTCATTTATTACTCACCCTCATGTCATTCCACACCCATAAGGCCTTCATTCATCTTCGGAACACAAATTAAGATATTTTGTTTAAATCCGATGGCTCAGTGAGGCCTGCATTCAAAGCAATGACATTTCCTCTCTCAAGATCCATAAAGGTACTAAAAACATATTTAAAACAGTTCAAGTGAGTTCAGTGGTTCTACCTTAATATTATAAAGCGGCGAGAATACTTACAATACAACAATATAGTGATGGGCCAATTTCAAAACACTGCTTCAGAGCTTTACGAATCCAATCAGTGATTCAGATCTCCTATCAAACGGCTAAACTGCTGAAATCACGTGACTTTGGCGCTCCGAGTCACCCACTTTTTAATACAAAGTTACACCACTGCCATTACACCTACAAAGGCTGATTTTAGTGGGCAGTTGGTTGTGATTGTTTAGGATAGTGGCATGTTTTTTGTCAATTGTCCAGATTTAATTCAGTTTAATCTTGACTCTAGGTGTCAGTGGTCAGGAGCACCAAATAGTTTTAATCTGCCCCTGTAGTTGTTTTTTTTTGTTTTGTTTTTTTACCTCTCCGTGGTTTTTACCTCTTGCTTTTCTGTGTTTTAGAGACAAACAATCACAGAACATCATCAACATCACTACCATCCTCATCATTACCATCATCACCACCACCATCCTCCTCTTTAACATCATCGTCATCATCATCATCATCACTGTCATCAGTTGAATCTCCAGCGATCACATCTGCGTCTCCTGTAACAGGTACAAACTCTCTCTGAAACACAAACACATTCATTTGTGTGTGTGGTTCAGATTGAGAGTCTCTGGTGTTTTCAGGCTCTTCTCTGGTGGTCAGTGTGTCTGTGGTTCTGCTTCTGATCATCACTGGACTCGTGTTCATGATCGGGACTCTCTGCAGAAGGTGTCAGTCGAACAGTAAAACTGCTTCTTCCATTTTTACTTTCTTTAAATGGACTTTGTATATTCTTCCACATTGATCAAACTGGTAAATAATCACATTGACATTTTTTGTTTTTTTGAGAAATGAGCAAAATAACAAAAAAAAAAAAACACATGAGGATGTCAAAACATTTACCCAGAAAAAAATAAATAAATAAATATTGAAATATGATATGATGAACGAAGGTATGAAATTTAATTGGCTTACTTGTCTTTGACAGTTGCTGATTCCTCATCCAAAAGATCTCACACGACACCAGGAAGCAATGAAGCGGTTTGTACCATTACTGTGATTGAAAAACCATGTTTGTTTTTAAGTATTTTTAAATATTTAAATTATTTGTAAATTTATAAAAGCTCTTTCTCTCTTCAGGTTTCTCATACTGATTGTGATTATGAGGAGATTAAGAACATCCACAGACAATTACCCACAAACCCCTCTGATTCTTCTAATACAGTTTATGCTACTCCACAATTACCCACAAACCCCTCTGATTCTTCTAATACTGTTTATGCTACTCCACAATTACCCACAAACCCCTCTGATTCTTCTAATACAGTTTATGCTACTCCACAATTACCCACAAACCCCTCTGATTCTACTAATACTGTTTATGCTACTCCACATTTACCCACAAACCCCTCTGATTCTTCTAATACTGTTTATGCTACTCCACAATAATCCACAAACCCCTCTGGTTCCTCCGACACTGTTTACGCATATGTTTCACAGCACAGAACTTGTCACATCATCATTATCATCTTCATCATCATCATCATCATGTACAGAATGACACAGATGGTCCTGATGATGTTCATCTTTAATAACAATCAGGATCAGAGTCATTAGATGCAGTTATGAGTCAGAGATTACAGCAAATGTTAGTGATTGGCTATTTTAGTTTGTTATTTGCTCAATATACAACCATTGTATTTGCTCAAGTAATTTATGTAATCTTAAAAATGTATGTATTTCTGTATAACTAAAGATAATTGTTCTCTACAACAATAATGTGTTATTATTTGAAGTTTAAATCACAGTGGTAACTGGGTAAGTTCCCAGAACATTCTCAGAACATCCCCACTGGTGTCAAGGATCTCTGGACGTTCTCTGAACGTTCGGGGAACAATATTTTATTTGGGAATTTGATGTTCCCAGAATGTTCTTGCTACCCTTGTCAAAAAATTTAATTGAAAATTAGAACTAAATTGACTGTTCAAACAAAAACTGTAAAACTAAGGTAAAATATCCTAATTTATATTCTATTTTTTCTTAAATGTCTTAAAAAAGCACCTGGATTTTTATTGTGAAATCTTTTCTACAACAAGTAGTTTTCAACCCTGTCCTGAGGACCACCAGCCCTGCACATTCTGATAACGTTTGCAGGACCTTTAGGAAACCAACCTAGAATGTTTTTTTTTTTTTTTTTTTTGGTAGGTCCTTCCGTCACATTTACTGAATGTTTTCAGAACCTTTAATAACATTACAGGAACTTGATCTGCAGATCCTTCATCAGGAATAAGCACTGTGTGTTTAACACATTCAAAGATAAAACACAAAGCTGACAGACTCGCAAATGTGATGAACATCATTTACAGTAATCCGGGGAAGTTCTTGTAAACTGAAGTCATCTTCTACTTTGTCATTTTGAAAGCTCTGCGCAAGGAACAATGGCTTCTGGTGCAGCACCGGATGTAAATAGTCTGCCTGAGGAAAAACGTGGAAGTGACCGTGCATAGTATACAACGTATATGCTGCCCAGAACCTTTGAGGCTGGTTTAAAGAAATGCCAGGTATCCAGTGGTCCACAAATACAGGGAAATGACAGATAAAAAGGATTTACTATTTGATTGTAATTGATTATTATTTTTTTATTTTTTTTGTTAATGGGTCAGGAAGATGCAGCTCTGTCCTGAATGAAACATCCCCATCTAACTAACAGGGAACCATATGGGAACAATCTGTTAACGTCCCAAATGTCCTCTTTGTAACGTTGCTATGTGACCAATAATGGCCAAAATGGAACGTCATATTGGGAACATTATTAAATGACCAACAGAGGGCCATGTGGGAACGTTCTGTTAACTTCCCAAATGTCCTCATTGTAACGTTCTTATGTGGCCATAAAATAACCAATATAGAACGTCCCCCTATAAGTCATGTAAGGAACCTTGAACTGCAGCACTTTCATTACCAAAAGAGGATGTTTTAGGAATGTCCCTAATGTTCTGTAAAGGTTCCTCACCTTTAGAGAACTTTTAGGGAACGTTGTGCAAGGTCACGAGAACGTAACCTCACGTGAGATGCGAGTGCGCTTGCTCCAGGCGCCCCCCACAGCGTTGATCTGGTTTCACACTCACTTGATTATATCAAATCCCAGTGCGCTTGCGTTCACCTTATATCATCACAAACATGATAGAAAACAGGACCCAGGTCAATATATTGTTATTTTTTTATTAGTTTGGTGCTATTATACACAGCAAAGTGAACGACATTTGCGTCTACTGTATGTGCATTGCGAGAAGGCTGTTTTCTGCCGCTTGCAAATGTACTCTTTTGAGGAGACAGCAGAATGCGAGGCATTCATCTGCTGCTCAGACGCACTCACTATGCACAATTACACTGCCCGTTCACTCTTGCTTGTATCCCAGGTAAATCATGATCTCCTGCATGTGTTTTATTAAACTAATGAAGTCATCATTGGCTGAAACACATGCACATGTTATTTTACTTCCTGAACAAATGCACACACGAGTCCCATTTGCTTTCACATTCACTCGAATCGCACCACAGTTAAAGTGCAACATAGATCACCTCCTATAGGTAGTCTCGGGTTCGGTACCCCGGTGTGCTCCTGGCTCCACATGACAGCTTTCACATTACCAATTTTTCATGCAAACCATGCCCCGTTTCAAACTAAACTGACAGTGCGAAAGCACCCATTTGCCTAAATGAACCGAACTAAAGGAAAAAACGCACCAGGTTCTGAAAAAAATGAGATCACAGCAGTCTGAGGACAACAGCACCAGACCCATAGCGTCAGACCTGATGTTAGGGTGGTGATGGCGATCGCAAAAAAACTCGCCCCAACCACTAACCCTCGCCTTCACTATAACTATAAGCTCAACAAATGCTCCAAATTTGTATAATGATGTGTATTACACTAATATTACGAAGTAAACATGTTTTATGAGGACATTTCATGAGTCCTCATATTTAAAATAGCTTTAAAAACATACTAAACAATGTTTTATTAAAAATTTAAATATGCAGAATGTTTTCTGTGATGGGTAGGTTTAGGGGTCGGGGTAGTATAGGTGGAGAGAATGTACAGTTTGCACAGTACGGAATGTCCTCACTAAGATAGCAAAACAAACCTGTGTGTGTGTGTGTATGTACCTAACCATAGTGCGTTAAAACTGACAAAATCTCCTTTTACATCAGACTGTCCTCCAAAGAAAAAAAAAAAAACGACCCTATAGGTATATATTTACGTTTTAAAGTCATGCGCGGTCTAGCTGCCGTAAAAATAATGACAGTGTTGTGTTACGTCTGTCGTCATGAAATGAAGTATGACCGTCATTACCAGTCAAAATGCATTTTCATTTAAATGCAATGTGTAGACTTTTTACACGGTCCTTTACCCGCCATTTGTCCTATTTCCATTTAGCAAAACTCTTTTTTTATTATTAACAACTACACCTACCCCAACTCTAAACCTACCCTCAGTGATTTATAGTGCATATACACTTTATGAACACATGCGTTCCTGGGATTGAACCCACGATCGCTTGATCACATGATTGCATATTGTTGCATATTGCAATGCTTTACCAATTGAGCTACGTGAAACCTGAAATATAATGCAGATAAAAGTGTACAATGCATTAAAATGAAAGTGTCCTGTTGCTGATAGGGGCGCAACTTTAGTAAACACTCGTATGGGTTGTTTTTCAGGGAAGTGACAAACGGCCTATATGGGCATATTGGTTGGAGGACATGTTGTTTTACATTCATCCTTGCATGTAAAACATCTGAGCTTTTTATTGGACAGTGATCTTAAACTTGATAGGCAGATTAATGTGGTTGTTAGAGTTTTTTTTCTCAACTTAGCCTTCTATCTGTCACATACACACTCTGGACTCGGTTCCTTTCTCACTCAGATGGTGCGTCTCAATCAGCTCCCTAGCTTCCTAGGTCATGAATCAGTATATTTTGTACAAAAATGGAGTTTTATTTTCCTTTTTATTTTTTTTCTTTTTTTTTTTTTTTCTTTAAAGACTGATATCCTGACTTCCTGTTTTGAACTTCACCTGCTTCATCCCACACCTGGGTTCTTCTCCATAGTCTGTGTTGGTGTGTCATTACAGAAAGGCTACACTGATGACAATGAACCTAGTGAGATTTTTTCTTGGGCCAGAGGATATTCTGTGTCCAGTGTTCCAGAATGGCAGGGAAATTGAGGAGTACATGAAGGAGTTTTTGGAATATTGCCACTTGATATCGTGGAAAGGTCCTATTCTGAAGGATTGCTTTTGGAGTGGGCTGGACAAGAACATCGGCCTATGGATGCCAGCAGGAGATCCCAGCATGTCCTTGGCAAATTATCTGGACATTGTGCTGTGGCTGTGTGGCTCACCATTTACCATCGGAGAGGTGGAGGACGATATCGCCACACATCTACTGTCCTCCCAGCTCACTCCCACCATCATAATGCCATCAATCATTTACACCAAGCCCATCCCCACCACGGATCCAGAACCAGAGCTGGAGCTGATGGCCACCACAGACTAGATGGCAGAGCCGGTGCCCTCTATGGAGCCAGTGTCTGCAGCCATGTCTGTACAAGGGCCAAAGCAGTCTGACCAGGTTTGTATGCCGGTTCTTTCATCTGTGCATGCGGGAATTTTGGTGAAGCTAGATGAGGAAGAGGAAAGTTAGCTTCATCCTCCAGTGTCAGAGAGTTGTGTTTCCCAGTCAGAAATAATCAACATCCTGGTTTCCTGCTCCTGTTCCCAATCCCTTCCTCCTCTGATGGTTCTGGTCTGTTCCAAGTCTCCTTCATCGTTGATGCTCCCGCCCTGCCTCCCACCTCCTCGGCCTGTCCTGTGTTGTCCAAGGAAGCCATTCCTGAATTCTCTGCATGTCTGTGTCGGCCAAAGAGGCCATTTTCGAACTCTCTGTTCTGTTATGGCCAAGGAGGCTGTCATGTAACCCTTTGCCTATGCTACCCAGTTCTTCGGCACTGTCTCTATTGGCTCCATTCAACCCTTCATCTCCTCCTATGCTAGCTCTACCTAGCAGCTTGGATCCGCCTTCGGCTTCATGTTCACCAGCTCCACCCAAGTGTGCCGACCACCTTGCTCCACCTCAAACCTCCAAGCCCTTCACTCCACCTTGGCCTATCGACCAGTCGCTCAACATTGGACCATCATCCCTCCGGCTCCACCTTGGTCAGTTGTCGCTCTGCCTATGCTATGGACTTCTGGTCCTTCAGCTGTGCCTTGTCTTTCCACCCATTTAGCTCCCTCACACTGGCTTCCCCTCAGTCCTCCAGCACCCTGGCTCCACCTCATCTGCTCATCATCGCGTCATCGCCTTGGCCTTCGAGTCTTTTGGTGTCGCCCGGTCACTTTGGCCCTTCGCCTGGGTCTCCACCTCCACCAGCTCCATCTCAGTCACTCATCCCCCTGTTTCTACCTGGCATTTCCACCAAGGCTCCACCATGGCTTCTCGCTCCTTCAACTTCACTGTGGGCCTGGGTACTCCCTGGCTCCTCCCTCCCTCCGTTGCCCCAAGGATTACCTAATTATTTGGCATAAAGCCCACACACTTGCACTCACTCATGGTCTGGAATTGTTGTTATTTTTTTTTTTTTTATGGACATTTTTTCTTTAGTTTAGAAGATAAGTGATTTTTTTGAACTGTGAACTGTTTGTTGGACACACCCTTATTTCTTGGTGTCATGGTTTGTACACTTTGAAACCCTGATTCCTTAAATGGAGGGTTTTTTGTGTGTGTGCGTGTGTGTGTGTGTGCAGTGATCAGTTCACTGTCTGTGGACATTACAGTGAGAGGAATGGAGGGAGAACCAATGATAATTAAGTGTCCTTATCCAGAAGGATATGAGAAGTCTAACAAATACTTCTATAAGTGAAATTACAGAGAGAATGTCATTACACTACAATCTGATGGAGGAAAGTCCTCAGTGTTCAGCGGCAGATTCTCACTGCTGGATGATCGTAAGAGATCATTTACAGTGACCATCAGTGACCTGAAGATGGAAGATGCTGGAACATACGGCTGTAGAGCTGGATGGGGAGAATATAAACAAATCCAGCTGACTGTGATAAGAGGTGCCTGCATCATTCTTAAACAACAATCTGCTTCATCATTGTCACAGACACGCCAGGCTCCACCATCAGCCAATCACAGTGCACTCCCTCACCAGAGTACTAAACACACACACACCTGTTCCCCATCAGCACCTCATCACCACAGACTTAAAAGCACACCACTCACCTCAGTCAGTTGTCTGGTCTTGTTCTAACGAAGGACTCTTCATGTTGATCTCCAAGACTTCTGAACTACTTACCTGTTCTACTCCAGCGTGTTTTCCCAGTCTCCGTGCCTCTTCGTCTGTGTGTGAGTGTACCTACCTTCATCATCCCAGCCACGATCTGCAAACCTGTAAGACAAGGACTGTATCAGTGTTCAGCATTCACTCCATTAAGTCTCCATTTACCATCTACTTACCTGCATTACTGTGTTTACCGTGCTGTTCTCCAATAAAACCTCCATCTGCTAGCTATCTGTGTCTCCTGTCATTCTGTCCGTAACAATCATGCTATTAATTATTTTATTAATATATTTGTTTCTCTTGTTTCTAAAGCTCCACAGAGGCCAACACCTATCCAGATCTTTACCTCCACCTTCTATCCAGGTGCCTGATATTTAATATTAATCTTCCAGCTCAAGTTTCTCTTCACTTAAATCCATGATTATGTGCATTAATTTGTTAGTATAACAGCTCAGTCTTTATTCTCCTTCAGATCAAACTATCAGCTCATTTTCAAACACGCCGCCCTATCTGAGACTGAAAGTAATTGTCAGAGAGATGTTGAAAAATTCACAGTAAACACGAAAGCAAAACTGAAACCAAACTTTTTTTTTTTTTTTTACTGTATTTGTGGTTGGTAATACAGTGTTACACCGTACGAAAGAAAAGAAATACATCAACCATATGTAGTTGGACAGAAACTATGGTGTGTTTGAAAAAGGAAATCAAGATACTTCCTGTTAGATTTTGGTGTTACATTGAGAATTGTGTGTTGTGTTTTGCAAAAAGTGTTTTATGAAATTGAAAACGGAGTCGAAAACTGAGAATTAGTGTATGGTTTTGCAGATGTGGTGTGTGTGGTTCTGCGGTTTGAGTGTCAGGTTTCAGAAATTGTGTGACAAGTAAGGATTTTGTGTGTAAGCAGATGGGGAAAAAAAAACTAAGTAAACCTGGCCCTTAAAGTAATATCTAAGAAAGACTAACGTTGATCTGTTTCACAGGTCTGCTGTCGTCCTCCACTGTAGAGTTTAATCCAGTGTTTTATGAACAGGTGAGGCATCAGAAACTGATGAGTGAAATAAATAACCATAATCAAGGTTTACAGTAGTAATTGTGTTGGCAGATTCACTGAAACAGTCAGATTTTATTTCTTGCTCAACACTGTAATGACACTGAAACAGAGACTGTGATGGTGATCTTCGGCACACTAAATCTTGATTATATGCACGTGTTAAAACTATAAATAGATTGTCTTTGATTGAATTATTTTCTATGATTTATAGATCAAAGATGCTGGACGTCACTGTAATCCAGAGGACAGAAACACAATTACAACTGTATTTTACAGCTGTGTTTCGTAAACTGTACCAGACTCAAGTACTGCTTCATCAATTCCTCAACACAACAGTTCATTTCAACTAATATAATATAATATAATATACATCAGTGAACTGAAACATTATGACCATCTGCTTAATATGCTGTTGGCCTGTGTACTGCCAAAATAGTGCTGACCTGCCGAGACATGGACTCTGAAGGTGTGCTATTGTATCTGGCACCAAGATATTAGCAGCAGATCCTTTAAGTCCTGTAGGTTGTGAGGTGGAACCACTGTGGATTGAACTTTGTTGGTCCAGCACATCCCACAGATGCACAGTTGGATTGAGATCTGGGGAATTTAGAGGCCAGGGAAACACTTTGAACACTTCATGTTCCTCAAACCTTTCCTGAACAATGTGCTGTGTGGCAGGGAGTACTATCCTGCTGAAAGAGCCACTTCCACCAGGGATCGCCATTGACATGAAGTGGTGGACCTGGTCTACAGCAATGTTTAGGTAGGTGGCACATGTCAAATTTATGTCCAAATGAATGGCCGGACCCAGGGTTTCCCAGCAGAACATTGCCCAGGGCATCACACTCCCTCCTCCACCGGCTTGATATCGTCCCACAGTGCATCCTGGTGCCATCACTTCCCCAGGCAAACAGCGCACACATACACAGCCATCCATGTAATGTAAAAGAAAACGGGATTCATCAGACCAGGCGACCTTCTTCCACTGCTCCAAGGTCCAGTTCTGATGCTCACATGCAGGTGCTTTCGATAGTGGACAGGTGTCTTCATAGATACTCTGATTGGTTTGCAGCTATGCAGCCCCATACGCAGCAGAGTGCGATGCACTGTGTGATTTGACACATTCCTCCCATAACTATCATTAAAATTGTGTGACCTGTGCTGTAGTAGACCTTCTGTTGGCTTGGACCAGACAGGATAGCCTTCGTTTCCCTAATGCATCTATGAGCCTTGGGAGCCCAACACCACCAGTTTGTGGTTTGTCCCTCCTCGGACTACCAATGGTAAATTCTCACCACTGTTGACCGGGAGCAACACACAAGCCTTTGCGTTTCAGAGATACTGATCCAGCTGCCTTGCCATAATAATTGGGCCCTTGTCAAAGTCACTTAGATCTTTATTCCTGCTCATTTCTCCTGCATCCAACATGTTGATAATGAGAACTGATTGTTTGATTACCATCTAATCTACCGAGACCAATATGTGGGTTTATTAGAAGATGATCAACGATATTCCTTCAGCCGTGACTGCTCATAATGTTTTGGCTCTTAAGTGTATACTACGTTCATAAGCATATTAAGAACCAAGAGAAATCATCTTTATCCTACTCATAATTTTCATCGTTTTACTTAACATGAGTCATAATTGAGCTTGTTTTGTTCAGAAAGATCAGATTCATATTCATGACTTGATTGTTTGGTCTTTTGTGTTTTTTTTTATTGTAGTTATGATTAATGTGACAGTTTTATATTTGATTCTGTTGTGTTTACAGCTGATGTACACAAATATGGATCATATAAATGTATTCTCATTATATACTTTCATTCTGCAGTTCAATGGACAAATTAAATCTAGTTATTCTGGATTGCAAGTGGAACATATGTCTTTTTTCATTATTGTGTATGTCTGTAGTTATTAATGTGTAACCACATAACTCTTCCTTTAAGCAAGGGTGACCAAAAAAGCAAACTATAATGTAAAAAAAGAAACTCATATCTCAAAAAGAGATTATTTATTAATACAAATAAATAAACCAATATGTCAAAATTAACTTAATCAAAGTTCATTCCCACTCAAAAGATATTAATAACAAGCCAACCCTCTATAAACCGCAATAAAATCCCAGCTTTGTCACACAAAACGATTTGAAATAAAAAAGAGAAAAGTAAAGTACATAAATACCCCTAAAATCATATTACACAGAAAGTACCACACACTCAAAAAACAAACAAACAAAAAAAACAAACGTACTCCAAACCAAACATTAACTCCACCGCAAACATAAGCCTCATGCAAATGAACAGTTCATGTGTTTTAAAGCATCAATATAGTATAAGGAGTATAAAGATTGGCTGGCAACACGAGGCTGGGAAGTGATAAACAAACAGAAAACACACTGCTAGCCAGTCCAGTTCACAACAACAACCATAAACTCTAAACTCATAAACTCGCACACATGCAGGGACTGGCTAACTGAGGAAATAAAATAAAACAAAACAAAAACAAACAAACACAAAAACACAATTAACAATACCCAAAAATAACCACAATACTTATTTTCCCATTAAAATAATAAGATCAAGACACTATATAAAACTATATAAAAACCTCTACAATTAGCTGCAACACAGCCATCAACCGCAGACTAATTTCCGAGATCAAATAAGAACGGTGTCTGCAGTAAAATCATAATACCCTAATTTAGTAAAACAAGGCTTTGTGAATATGAAACAAAACAAAATATCTGACCCCGTCTCAAGGCCTCCTTTCAGGTGCGTGCTTAAAAACTTCTACTAGTAGCCACCTCACTGGCTACATATGGATGTTCAGTTTATCAGGTTAGTTTCTTCTGTTCACTCCTGCTGGTTGATGTTGTAACTACAATAATCTGCTGCCAGAGAGCATCTTTCTCCATTCATGACTATTCAAAAGCAGCTGCATATTCTGATAATTCATTAAATCAATATATAAATCCAGCCATTGAGATGCTAATGCTAATGGATAGCTTTATCAACATAATACTAGAAAGCCTTTTGCTTCTGTTAAACATGAGATGTCTTTGACACACACTTGCCAAACAGGAAGGGAAACAACAGCCACAGGAAGAGCTTTGCGGCTTCAGAGCTCATATGATGGAGAAAGAGTGATCTTAATGTTCAAGCAGTTTTCTGGATTATTTATATATTCTGTAAACGACAGATTTTCTCATGCTGAAGATTACCATAACCCTAACAAACTTTTCTTATTCATCTCAATGTTTTTTGTCCTTTTCAATTAGAGTTTGGCAAGGATTGTTTCCTTAAAACGTTTGACTTTTTTTTCCATAAGTGGATGATGCTTAACATGTAATTAACGTGTTTGGAAATATTAAAAGATGTAATTTTATAGTATAAAAAGACAGAACAGAAACAGAGAGGACAGGAAACAGGTTGTGATTCATGAATTCACAGCTAATTTCCTGGTCAAAACTGAGAGGCGTTTCACAACTAACAACACACGCAAACACAGACACACAGTCAGTGAACAGTAGAGTTTGACTCTCAACACGTGAGACGAGAAACTAATGTATTTTATTCTCCACTGATAGATGAGAGCAGTATTATTGGCTGTTTGAGTTTCAGAAAGTTGTTTGAGGAACTGCTGAGAGTTTCAGACTGATTTTCTGAACTGAACTGATGAAGAAATGAAGTTTCCACTGACAGTTTGTGTGTTTCTGCTGACGGGTAAGAGCTAAAGATCTCTAATAAAAGTGTTTATTATCTATTATTATGGCTTGTTTTATCAGTGTACATGAGTAAATCAGTGTGTGTGTGTGTGTGTGTGTGTGTGTGTGTGTGTGTGTGTGTGTGCAGTGATCAGGTCACTGTCTGTGGACATTACAGTGAGAGGAATGGAGGGAGAACCAGTGATTATTAAGTGCCCTTATCCAGGAGGATATGAAAACTCTTACAAATACTTCTACAAGGGAATTTTCAAAAAGAATGTCACTATACTACAATCTCATGGAAAAAAGTCCCCAGTGTTCAAGGGCAGATTCTCACTGCAGGATGATCGTCAGACCAGATCATTTACAGTGACCATCAGTAACCTGAAGATGGAAGATGCTGGACCGTACGGCTGTAGAGCTGGAGCTGACCGCTACAAAGAAGTCAATCTTGTTGTGTTCAGAGGTGCCTGATATTCAATACCGAACAACAATCTGCTTCATCATTCATGTTTGTGCTTCATGCTAAATTTAATGATTGTTTTATTAATATATTTATGTAATTTGTACGGTCTGACCTTGTTTCTCAGCTCCACAGAGGCCAAAACCTGTCCAGATCTCAACATCCACCATTCGTCCGCATACAAACACCAGCACTGAACACGCCAGCACTGAACACACCAGCACTGAACACACCAGCACAGGTACCTGTACTCACACACACACACACTGAATACACCTGCTGACATCTACACTCACATGCATTTTGGTGAAAATATTGTTAATGTGAGTTACTGTGTTTGCATACATAAGTCTTATAACTTCAATAAAACATTAGTAGTTAGTCTGATTATACTGAATGCAGAGATATTAAAGCTTCTATACACAAATCTAATGCTGCATTCATGATCTTGATGCAATTCCTGTAATTACAAGTTTGTGTCTTCCTCAAAGTTGCACTTTCATCAATTTCATCTCCAACTTCACCCATTTGACATCATGTAAAAAGAACCAAAATGGCGGTGGCTTCAATAGTCAGAGATTAACACCCTGTTTACACCTGCTATTAAGAAGCGTTTTTGTCAATTTGATCACGAGTGAACAGCATTAGGTGTAAATGTTATTTTAAATGTGTGAGCTTGTCCACTTTTAAGCACTTCCAGAGGTAGTGGAAAATGCATTTGACCGGATTGCTTTTGTATTGTAGACGCTCATGTGGTTGAATGTGTTCGAACAGCCGCAAAAGACTGTCTACTCTCCTCCTACTGACCTACAGCTTAAACATTATGGGAAGCGCTCTAGCTAAACAGGATTTAAACTTTGTCAGCTGAAGACCCAAGTTTGGTTTGAAGATAAAAAACGTACCAAGTACTATGTTCTCTCACCATTACTCACTCACAGCGTTCGGCTGGTCTTGCGGCTGTCAGAGCAGAAACAAAAGCTGCTGCTCTCTGTTTTCTGTGCATTAGATCGAAAGATCTGAAAAAGCCCATGCATTTATTTACCTGCCCTGATTACTGGTTTCAGTAATCAGTGATATGAATAAACACAACCTTTGTTCATATGCAGCAATACCAGGGGGCAAACAATGTTATTTGCTTGTTTATGTCTTTTCAGGGTTTGTTATTATTATTTGTTATTATATTATCACATGAGCGGCACGTTCACACGTCGCTGGTGTTTTTCTCTGTCAGTGACTCATCAAACAGAAACTGAAATAACAGGAACAGGAAAAACTACAGATAAACTCTATCAGTCGAACACTAGTAAGCTCAAACTACACTACCCATAATGCAACTGCCCCCCTTTGTGTACATGATCACTTTTTTGAAAGGAAATTGGTTTTAACATTTGTGGAGACACATTTTAGCTATTATATAATTATGATAACATGTCAGCTTTCAGGTGGTTAACTTGGTTTAGACAGAAGTGTTTCCTTTGAGGAATTCAGGTTTCCCACTGTGGTTTCACATCGGTTACACAATATAACAACTATAAATTTACAATATTACAATATCATGTGTTTAGCAATGCGTTCAGACCTGTCTTCTGTTGCTGGCGGTCTGGGTTCGGTTCTGCTGGTTCTGACTCTGTGTTCTGGAACGTGCCTCATCCTGAAAAAGAGGAAAAGGAAATGTGGGACAGGTAACAGTTTGTGATTTTAAAGTCCTGTTTTTAGTGTTTGAATTGATTTGACTTTTTAAATCTCTTTTTATGCTCTATTCAGCTTTATTTCAGCAAAATGTGCAGCACAATACAGAGGTGGGTGTTCAAACCTTTACCTGTAGAAGTTCAGAAATGCATGTTAAATTATTGTTTATTGATTAACAGAGAGTATTATCTATATTAACTAGTAAATTATTGATTGTTTTTCAGACTGACCACATGTACGAAGAGATTCCAAACAGTGACGTCGCCGCGGTAACATCTTCATCCAATCAGACGCCTGAATCACACCTCAACAACCGTACAAAAGTCTTTACTGTTTACACCACAGTAACCAATCGGCAGCCTGATTCAAACCCCGGTCACACCCACTCGACCAATCAGGTGACAGATTCAGACTGTGATTATTATGCTAATATAAAGTCACCTGACCCAACACAGGACAGCAGGACAGAACTGATCTACGTGACAGCAACACATCCACAAAACATCACAACAAACAAGGGTCCGATATATTCAGTGATCAACGATGAATAAAAGACTGTCCACAGACATTGTGAATGATGTTCCAAGTACAAATAAAATCTCAAAAAAACTTTTTTTATTGAATCAATATTTTTGACACATTTTTCTTCACTGTTATAAGTATTTTATAAAGTTACTAACAACTAAAAATAATGTAAATAAAATGTAAAAAGTACAATATATATATATATATATATATATTCATTGTAATTATACCTCATCTACAATTCAATAAAGCTAATAAAAATATAAAATATAGCTTCAAGCAGTGATTAATAAACAAAAGAGTCAAAATTAGCAGCTAAACAAGTGTGTCAGGGAGAATCAGAGCATGAACATGATGAAGTTTAAGTCTAAAATGCAATAGTGTTTCCAAGATATTGCATAAAACACTCTGCGGCTCCTCTGTATCTTCTCAGGCTCTTTCAGAACATTACACTGATGCAGAGGTGTAAAGTCCAGGGGTCAGAAAGTAAAAGTCCTGCCATATTTTTTATTCCACCTGCTGAAGCGGTGTTAAAGTTAATGAGATAAGTGATAAATCGAGTGATGATTGACCATTATTGAAGACACCTGATGATAACAAGCAGAATCACCAAAGTAAATAAGTAAATAAACATCAAGTCTGGAGTGCTGTGTAAAACACATTTTAAACACTCCTATTCTCTTCTAATAAAATGGATTATTCCTTCTTCAATCTCTTTCTGCACAAGGTAAAAAACGGCTCATCTATTTAATTAAGTTTGGTGAATTGGTAAACCATTAGAGATGTCCTGTAGAGCTGGAAAGGTGTTGTTCATCTTTAAAACGATCAGGATCAGAGTCATTATACACAGTTATGATCTAGTGATTACATCAAACACATGTTAGTGATCAACCATTTTCAGTTTGTTATTTGCTCAATATACACAACGACTGTGGTGAAGTGACATGTAATTTGCTCAAGATACTTAAAAATGTATATATTTGTCTATAAGCAAAGAAAATTGTTCATTAAAACAATGAAGCGCTCAGTATCAGTTATTCACCATAAGGTTTTGCTGAAATGTAATTTGATGTCTATGAGAATAGGAGCTCCTCTGAACAGACTGTGAATGTGTTTGTGTGTGGTGATGAATCTCAGTCACGTGCTGCAGATCAGGTGTCCGCGTTGCTGAACACCATCTGAACACTAGATGGAGCCACTTGACTCTCAGTCCTCGAGACTTTCACACTCACTTTAGGTTTATTTGTCACTCTTTCGTGGTTTGTGGTTCCAGCAGGTTTTATCTGATGTGTTTCATGTGTGTCCCTGTGGAGACCAGATTCACTGAAGCAGTAAAAGAGTCATTCAAACAAAGATACGCTGGAAAACTCAACAGATGGTGAGGTTTATGAATGAGAATTAAGCATGATTTGTCTACATTTCAACATGTTTGGACGATTGTCAAAAGTTAAATCTTTACCATGATACGATGTTAAAAATATTTACCATATTAATCAGGAACAGACATTCAATCAATCAGGAACAGACATTTATAAGGTGATCATGTGAACTGCTGCTGTTTGCGTTTGTGTCCATCAGATGTCACTGTCCAGTGTCAGATGCCCTGTCCTGATAGCCACACTTGCGATGTTTGCCCTCTTGTCTACTTAGAGTACATGACGTATTTCCTGTATTTCGCTCAAGTGTTCAAGTAGGTGTGAAGACAAGTGTGTGTAGAGCTTTTGATTACCCGATAGTCTTGCAAAAAAGGCAAGTTTACAGACCTTTTTTTTATTTTCAATACTATGCATTTTAAAATACACTTCTAAATGTCTGTTCAGTCGCTATGTAACTAACAGAAGACACAATTTTAAGATTGTGGTGCGTTTAATTAAGTGATAAAAAAGCAGTTGCAAATGTCATTCAAAGAACACACACCCTTACCCATATTTGCATCAATAAAATGTGTTTTACTACCAAATTATATGTAATATGTAATTAATTTAACTTACAGTCGAATGTTTTCCTTGACATCTCATGATTTCGGGGTGTGTGAGTTCCCGAACATAATGCATGATGGGATACGCTTAGCCTCAGAAGTGGTATTCAAGATAGTGTGGGTTAAGTATGCATTAAGGACACTGCACTTTGGCATTTTTAAGACATGGGACGGACTTGCAAACTTACATCCTGTCACGTACACAAGCTCTCAAGTGGCTAAGACCGCAAGTGTGGGTATTTGGACAGGGCATTACTTTCACTTCCCTCTTTATTAATCTCTCTCTCTCTCTCTCTCTCTCTCTCTCTCTCTCTCTCTCTCTCTCTCTCTCTCTCTCTCTCTCAAATTTGCTTTATTGGCATGACTTACACAGTATTGCCAAAGCAGTGGCCATTACAATGAACAAATAATGATTATATAATGCATAAACATATAAATATACATACAAGAAATAACAACAACAACAAAAAAAGAATAAGACAATGTAAAAAAAAAAAAAAAACAACTGTACAAACATTAAGAATATTTCTGATTCTAGTTTTGTCCACTGGTTGCTGTCTCTCTTAGATTGTGGCAAGCTGTTACGTATTTTGCTGCTGTTGCAATCAATTTGCTGTTTTCTCCCAGAATATGATTTATTTTTTCTGTATTTGAAGATGCCATAAATTTTGGTTCTAGTAGCTGGAATTTAGTGAAATAGTCCGATCGAATGCTGAGATAGTGGTCACAGTGCAACAGGAAGTGTTCCTCCGTCTCCACCTCTCTCTGAGAGCACAGTGAACACAGTCTCTGCTCTCGCGGCTGCAATCTCTGCCTGTGCCGTCCTCTCTCTATAGCTAGGCTATGATCACTCAGCCTGTATCTGGTTAGGGTCTTTCTAACTTTATGTTCTTTAACACAGCTAAGATATTCTGCTGGTTTGTAGTCTCTTTTTAGTTGTAAATAGAGTTCCATCTTTTTTTGTAATTTAGTGGCATCTTTCCAATAGTTGATGTAATTTTGTTTTTGCAATTGAACAATTTGTTTGGGCCGGATTGTGCTGTGTAGGTTTGGCTGTAGTTTCAGCACCAGCTGTGATAAGGCGCTCCTGACACTGTAGAGCTTCTGCCTTCTCTCTCTCTCTCTCTCTCTCTCTCTCTCTCTCTCTCTCTCTCTCTCTCTCTCTCTCTCTCTCTCTCTCTCTCAGAGGAAGTGGGCGTCTCTGTCACATTCAGCACTTCATGTTAAACATGTAACCAGGAAAGAAACACTCAAAACTCATCTGAACACACATCGAGAGCTTCAGAAGGACTGAATCTACTGACAACAGAGAAGATCATTTAATAAGAGAGAAGAATGAAGATCATCTTGACTTTCACTCTGATGATGATTCCTGGTAAGAATCTGAACTCAGAGTAAATCACTAAAAACAGCACAGATTTGATGAGGAGAGTCTTTCACTTCAGCTCAGTAACTGCTGAAGAAAGTTCATTTCTGTGTAGTCCCATACATATTAAAGTGTATTTGATGTTGGTTTGTTGTAGGTGTCGTGAGCTCCATCAGTGTGACAGGATATTCAGGAGGAGGAGTCACAATCAAATGCAAATATGATGACGGATATACAGCATATATAAAGTATTTTTGTAAAGGACAGTGGTCAGACTGCACAGACCAAATCAAGACTAATGAGAAAAATAAATGGGTTCATTCTGGAAGATTCTCTCTGTATGACGACACAAGATCAGCAGTCTTCACTGTGACCATCAGAGATCTGAGAGAACTGGATTCTGACACGTACTGGTGTGGAACTGAAAAATTTGGAAACGATTTATACACTGAAGTGAATCTGAAGGTTATAAGAGGTGAGTAACTGAGAGCCTCAAACCCATGATGATCTCCACAACATCACGATACTCAACACTGACTGTAATTACTGCCGTTCACTCGTCAAACTCATAACAGACACCATCAATAACCTCCTGTTGTAACACTTATAAAATATCTTAAATGGCACCAACAGTAAAGTGATCAGATATGTGTTCACTGAAAACAAAATGATAATTGATCTAAGCTGTGTGTGTGTGTGTGTGTGTGTGTGTGTGTGTGTGCGCGCATTTTTGTGATTTATGAGGACACAAATTTGTATAATGACATGGGTATTACACTGGTATTATGACGTACTAAATACTAAACAATGTTTTATTAAAAATGTAAAAATGCAGACAGTTTTCTGTTATGGGTAGGTTTAGGAGTAGTGTAGGGGGAGAGAATGTACAGTTTGTGCAGTATAAAAACCGTTACGCCTATGGAATGTCCTCACTAAGATAGCAAAACAAACCTGTGTGTGTGTGCATGTGCCTAACCATAGTGCGTTAAAACTGACAAAATCTCCTTTTACGTTCATCCTTGCATGTAAAACATCTGAGCTTTTTATTGGATAGTGATGTTAAACTTGATAGGCAAATTAATGTGATTGTTAGTTTTTTTTTTTTTTCTCAACTTAGCCTTCTATCTGTCACATACACACTCTGGACTCGGTTCCTTTCTCACTCAGATGGTGCGTCTCAATCAGCTCCCTAGCTTCCTAGGTCATGAATCAGTATAATTTGTAAAAGAAAAAAAAGTGTGTCCCCGAATCTCATGGACTAAAGCTTGTGTTTTTACTTTTGTGTTCAATAGGTCAACAAATCAGGAGCGTGAGAGGATATTCAGGAGGAAACGTCATTATAAACTACAAATATGAGATGAAACACAAGAACCACGTGAAATATTTCTGTAAAACTGCAGCAGATCAATGTTTCACTGTAATAAACTCTAACAGAGCAGCAGAATGGAAACAGGACAGACGATTCTCCGTTCATGATGACAGATCTGCAGGTCTCTTACGTGTGTTTATCAGAGAGCTGAATGAGAACGACTCTGGAGAATATAAGATTACAGTCAAAGTTTCTGAAGACTACAGTTTCTTCTCTGAGTTTAATCTGGACATCAGAGACGGTGAGACGCTTTCATTCATTTCTGCATTATTTGACAGAATCCATGAATATATCTGGTAATTGTAACATTGCTGCACTTGATTTGGATCTGAAACAGATGGTTGTTGTGTGAAGAGCATCAGTCTATCAGCTGCTGCAGGAGGATCTGTGAACATCAGCTGCAAATACCCACAATCCCACATTAGTGATGTGAAGTTTCTCTGCTGGAGATCTGGAGCTGATCTCTGTGCTGAAGAGACGTCTGTGAAGGAGAGCAGAAGATGGAGTCCTGAGGGAAAGATCCAGCTGTATGATGACAGAGAAGAGCAGCTCCTGACGGGAAGAATCAGTCATGTGACTGAACAACATTCAGAATACTGGTGTGGAGTTCAGTCTGATCAAGGACACAAGAGCTTCATCACACGAGTCCTGATCGATGTTACAGGTGAGAAATGATGAAACAAACCAGCATCTGTAACACTTTAAGAAAAACCTCCTGAGAGTGTCAAGTTGCCCAAATACACAAGTCAACAGTTTTATGTTTGCGTGTGTGAAACATGTCGGATGGTTTAGTAAGGTGTGAAAAACGTCAGCGTCTCTGAGAAAAGGGAAGTGAAGTATCTGTGAGTGTGATTATTGGCACTGGCTTTACTGTGTTTCAGAGCAAACATCAACACCATCATCATCATCACTGTCACCATCATCACCACCACCATCCTCATCAACACCATCATCATCATCATCATTGTCATCAGTTGAATCTCCAGCGATCACATCTGCGTCTCCTGTAACAGGTACAAACTCTCTGAAACACAAACATACTCATTTGTGTGTGTGGTTCAGATTGTGAGTCTCTGGTGTTTTCAGGCTCTTCTCTGGTGGTCAGTGTGTCTGTGGTTCTGCTTCTGATCATCACTGGACTCGTGTTCATGATCGGGACTCTCTGCAGGAGGCGTCGGTCGAACAGTAACACTTATTCTTCCATTTTTACACTTTGATTATTTTTTCACATTAATAAAACATTTTTATTTTAGAAATAAAGAAAGATTAAGAAATGTGAGGATGTCAAAACATTTACCCAGAAAAATACTTTTTATATCAAAATATGATATGATAGAGCACATGTATTAAATATCATTCACTTGCTTGTTTTTTTGACAGACACTGATTCCTCCTCCAAAACATCTCACGTGACACCAGCAAACAATGAAGCGGTTTGTATAATTAGTTTCTAAAAAAAGATTTATGTTTTTAAATATTATTAAATAAGCTCTTTCTCTCCTCAGGTTTATCATTATGACTGTAATTATGAGGAGGCTGAAGACACTTACAGACAATCACCCACAAACACATCCGATTCCTCCGACAATATTTACGCTAATGTTTAACAGCACAGATCTTCACATGTCGCTTCATCTTCATCATCTTTTTGTACTAATGACGCAGATGGTCCTGACGATGTTCATCTTTAATAACAATCAGGATCAGAGTCATTATATGCAGTTATGATCCTATGATTTCTGCAAATACATGTTAGTGATCGACAGTTTTCAGTTTGTCGTTTGCTCAATATACACAACTATCCTGCAGAAGTGATTTACGTCATTTGTTCAATATACTTAAAAATGTCAATATTTGTATGTAATTATAAACAAAATAAAAGAGAATTGTTCTTTATAACAATGCAGCGTTATTATTTTAAAATCAAATCACATTAGTACATGTCTGTGCAGATGAATCACTTTATGATTTGTTGATGTATTTAATGTTTCAGTTTCATATGCAGCTCTAGAAGGTCATTTATTCACCATAAGGTTTTGCTGAAGTGTAATGTGATGTCTATGAGAACAGCAGCTCATCTGAACAGACTGTGAGTGTGTTTGTGTGTGGTGATGAATCTCAGTCACGTGCTGCAGATCAGCTGTTGTCCACAGTGCTGAACACCATCTGAACACTAGAGGGAGCCACTTGACTCTCAGTTCTTTATGGAGAGCATAAAAATGAGGACAATTAACATTAGCTGAGGAAGGAATTATAGAAAAAGAGCCGCTTTGCATGAATTGATTAAAAAATTGAATTAATAAAAAACTTGATAATGCATGTATGGTTCTTGGAATTGTACTTTAGATTTTACATTAGACCGAAATCATGACTTATCTAATGTATGGTGGGTGAAACACGCAACAGTGAATCAATATGTACAGTTAAGCAGACGATTAAGTTTCACATCAAGTGTTTTTGTCCCCCCTTTTACAGCCACTTTTTGGGCTTACTGAATTAATGCCAATGGCCACTAGATGGCGCCGGTGCGCTACCCTTTTAACGTCGTCCGTCTCCTGCAGTCACGTGATCAGCTGCTGTCCGCGGTGCTGAACATCATCTGAACACTAAAAGGAGCCGCTTGTCTTACATTTGTCTCCATTTAACATAAGTTAAAAGTTAAATATTTATCATATCAATACATTACAAATATTTACCATATTAATCGATCAGAAACATTTATCAGGTGTCCACTAGATGTCCAGTGACTTACTTTTACTTCCTTCTTTATTAATCAATCTCTCTCTCTCTCTCTCTCTCTCTCTCTCTCTCTCTCTCTCAGAGGAAGTGGGCGTCTCTATCACATTCAGCACTTCATGTTAAACATGTAACCAGGAAAGAAACACTCAAAACTCATCTGAACACACATCGAGAGCTTCAGAAGAACTGAATCTACTAACAACAGAGAAGATCATCTAATAAGAGAGAAGAATGAAGATCATCTTGACTTTCACTCTGATGATGATTCCTGGTAAGAATCTGAACTCAGAGTAAATCACTAAAAACAGCACAGATTTGATGAGGAGAGTCTTTCACTTCAGTTCATGATGTTCTACTGACTGCTGAAGAAAGTTCATTTCTGTGTAGTCTCATAAATATATTAAAGTGTATTCGATGCTGGTTTGTTGTAGGAGCCGTGAGCTCCATCAGTGTGACAGGATATTCAGGAGGAGGAGTCACGATCACATGCAAATATGATGAAGGATATACAGCATATATAAAGTATTTTTGTAAAGAACAGTGGTCAGACTGCACAGACCAAATCAAGACTAACGAGAATGAGAGATGGTTTAATAATGGAATATTCTCTCTGTATGACGACACAAGATCAGCAGTCTTGTCACAGTCCACTGTGCAGCTGATACATTATTAGTAATAGATTTATACACTGAAGTGAATCTGAAGGTTATAAGAGGTGAGTAACTGAAACCCTCAAACCCATGATGATCTCCACAACATCACCATACTCAACACTGACTGTAATTACTGCCGTTCACTCGTCAAACTCATAACAGACGCCATCAATAACCTCCTGTTGTAACACTCATAAAATAATCTTAAATGGCACCAACAGCAAAGTGATCAGATATGTTTTCACTGAAAACTAATGATAAATGATCAAAGCTGGAGAACAAATATAAGAACCCAGTGATGAAGGGACAGTGTATGTGTATGAATATGTGTTTACATGTTTTTCTATCGCAGTGGGGACAACCTGAATGCACAATGACTCATGGGGACTCGTGTCACTGTTGGGACCTAACTTAAAGGATTAGTTCACTTTCAAATAAAATTTTCCTGATAATTTACCCACCCCAATGTCATCCAAGATGTTCATGTCTTTCTTTCTTCAGTCAAAAAGAAATTAAGGTTTTTGATGAAAACATTCCAGGATTTTTCTCCTTATAGTGGACTTCAATGGCCTCCAAATGGTTGAAGGTCAAAATTACAGTTTCAGTGCAGCTTCAAAGGGCTTTAAACGATACCAGACGAGGAATAAGGGTCTTATCTAGTGAAACGATCTGTCATTTTCGAAAAAAATGTAAATGTATATGCTTTATGTAAACATGCCTTCCAAGTGCTTCCGCCAAAACTGTACTTTCGTATTCTTCAAAAAGCTTGCGCTGTACTTCCTACGCCTTCCCTATTCTACTTACAGAAAAAATTTAACTGGCGCTGCGTTTATTCCTTCTTTCAAGGACCCAAGGACGCTTTACATGAAGTTGATAGATAACATGAACACATATACAAGTATACAGTCAGTATACAACACATGATCAACCAGATGGAACAGACAGAGATAGTTATCATACAAGAAAAGTTACAAAAGCAAGCGTAGAGCTGACAAAATTGAGGCAAACAATCAATTAACAAAACATAATGTGAATAAGTGAGTTTTGAGAGCTGTTTTAAAGTTCTGAAGTGAAGAGACAACATAAAGGTTTTGTGGTAGTTTGTTCCAGAGCTTAGAAGCTGATATGCTGAAAGCCCTACCACCCACAATAGTAGATAGACGGAGCTTGGGTACTGTAAGCAAATTTTCAGAGCTCGATCTCAGAGTGCGGGCAGGGACATAAGGGAGAATCAATTCACAGAGATAAGAAGGTGTTGAACCATGACAAACCTTGAAAACTAGAACAAGAATCTTAAACTGAAAGCGGTAACTAACAGGGACACAGACAGGAGTGATGTGAGCTGATTTTTTTAGTAAAAGTGATGGCCAGAGTAGCTGAATTCTGAATTAGCTGCAAGTGATTTGGGACTTTTTTCAGTAGACCATAAAACAAGGAGTTGCAATAATCTAGACGTAAAGTTATAAAAGCATTGTCAACAGTTTCAGCGTCTTTGAAATTTAGTGAGGGTCTTAAACGGACAATATTGCGGAGATGGAAGAAACAGGACTTGACAAGATGATTGATATGGGGTTCAAAACATAGCCTAGAATCAAACAATACACCAAGGTTGCGTAAGAGGGGTGGACTATAACACCGTCAATGTTAATGGAGAAGTCAAGTTGGGAGGAATCAAAGGATTTAGGGTCTACTAGCAGAATTTCATTTTTTTTCCGTATTCAACTTTAAGTAATTTTGAGCCAGCCATATTTTGAGATCATGTAAGCAAGATGTTAAAGAAGAGGGAGGAAAAACAGAATTAGGCTGTACAGTAAAATAGATTTGTGTATCGTCAGTGTGGCACCAGATGATCTGACCCAGAGGAAGTGTGTAGATTAAAAATAAAAGTGGACCAAGGACAGATCCTTGAGGCACTCCACGGGAAAAGGCGACAGAACAAGATTTGAATCTGTCAATGCTAATGAACTGTTGCCTGTCTGAGAGATATGAACTTAGCCATTGTAAGACTGTTTCTGAAATGCCGATCGCAGACAAACGGGATAGGAGTATAGAATGGCGAACGCTATCAAAAGCTGCACTCAGGTCCAAGAGGCCCAGAAGGCTAAGGACACCAGAATCGGAGTTGAGGAGGAGGTCGTTCACTACTCTTAGAAGAGCAGTCTCTGTACTGTGGAGAGGGCGAAATTCGGATTGAAATGGTTCCTGCAGATTATTTTTGTCCAGGTGAGTCAGTAGTTGTGTGGCGACCACCTTTTCTAGGACTTTAGACAAAAAAGGAAGGTTGAAAACTGGTCTAAAGTTACTCAGGACTGTGTCATCAAGGCCAGGTTTTTTTAAGTATAGGGATGATCATGGCTATTTTCAGTCCAGTTGCAAAGAGGAAGCAGCAATAGCAGTAGAGAAACATTCAGACAACCAGTAACAAAGACAGGATGGTGAAATTTAAGCTGCTAGCAGCAAAAAAATCCACATACACAGCTTGCAAACAGTTAGCAAATAGCAACAAAAATGATGAAAATTGACAATGAGAAGAGACAGCCACAGTGCGCACAGCATACTCTCACCGGAAGTAGACTGAATGTGTGAATGACATCAGTAACAAGTGCCTGTATCATGAGAAAAGTGTCAAGTTCTGTGTGTGTGTGGGGGGGGGGGGGGGGGGGGGGGTGGGGGGTTGGGGGGGGCTTAACCCTGTGCTCATTTTAATTTTTAGCAATGCTCAAAATGTTTGTTTAGTTAATTCAGATGCTCTTTTATCCTGTTTTAAAGTGCCCCTATTATGGATTTTTGAAAATTACCTTTCATGCAGTGTGCAAAGTTGTAAAGTTGAAAGTGCATCATAAATAAAGTTATTGTCTCTCAAAAGAGTCGACTCTGAACCGCTCTGTGCCGTGAAAGTAAATTTGGTTTATTTTCACTTCCAAAGGTTAAGACTGTGAAGAATCAGTGGTTAAAATTCATCTTTATTACGATACCACAGCAGTATAATCCCAAACTTTTGCTGTGTTAGGGATCCGATGTCGCATAAAGAATTTACGCCGGCCGGTCGTAGTCTCACACAAACTCGTCAGTTCTAATCTTTAGTCAGAGGATGCAGAGTTAACTAATGCATTTGAGTCAAACCTCTCCATGCTTGTTCATACAAAAATGTAGTTATCTTAGCCACAATGCAGCAACTTCCTAAGTCAGTGATAGACGGAATCAAAAAGTTCCAAATGATGTGCCATATGCTCCTTTCATTGAGCCTTTAGTTTGACCTATCCTGATGCAGATTTGCTGAAACACCAGACTCCACTTAATTTACTGGTCATAATGATTTCAGAAGAACCCAAAATAAATCGAGATTAACATTTATCGTTTGTCAGGCAGAATTAAACATCAGTTAAAAGAATTAAAAAAGAAAGAATACATGGTACACAACTGATCAGCATAAAATATAAAACGCAGTTCAAAACATAGTATTAAAAATAGTTTCATAGTCAGCATACCTGGCCATAGAGACACAGCAACTGTGTGGGAAGTTCTGCTTACAGATGCTTCCTTGTTTGCCAAATTCCTTTAAATACCCCAAATCTAACATAAGGACAGGTAAACATTTAGCACCCAAATATTTATGCAGCTTGTTGTAGAACTTTTCTCATGCCCAAGAGAAAAAATTTATCTGCTTGTGTCTGATCTGTATCTGTGTGTTCATTAACCATGTGTGAAGAACTAGTTTCACTTCCCTCTTTATTAATCTCTCTCTCTCTCTCTCTCTCTCTCTCTCTCAGAGGAAGTGGGCGTCTCCGTCACATTCAGCACTTCATGTTAAACATGTAACCAGGAAAGAAACACTCAAAACTCATCTGAACACACATCGAGAGCTTCAGAAGAACTGAATCTACTGACAACAGAGAAGATCATTTAATAAGAGAGAAGAATGAAGATCATCTTGACTTTCACTCTGATGATGATTCCTGGTAAGAATCTGAACTCAGAGTAAATCACTAAAAACAGCACAGATTTGATGAGGAGAGTCTTTCACTTCAGGTTCATGATGTTCTACTGACTGCTGAAGAAAGTTCATTTCTGTGTAGTCTCATAAATATATTAAAGTGTATTTGATGTTGGTTTGTTGTAGGTGTCGTGAGCTCCATCAGTGTGACAGGATATTCAGGAGGAGGAGTCACGATCACATGCAAATATGATGAAGGATATACAGCAAATGAAAAGTATTTTTGTAAAGAACAGAGGACACTGCAGATTGGATGGTGCTCTGACCTCATCAAGACTGATATTAAAGATAAATGGTTTAATAATGGAAGATTCTGTCTGTATGATGACACAAGATCAGCAGTCTTCACTGTGACCATCAGAAATCTGAGTGAAGAGGATTCTGGGACGTACCACTGTGCAGTTGATATCTCTTTAGCTGAAGATCCCTCCACTGAAGTGAATCTGAAGGTTATAAGAGGTGAGTAACTGAGAGCCTCAAACCCATGATGATCTCCACAACATCACGATACTCAACACTGACTGTAATTACTGCCGTTCACTCGTCAAACTCATAACAGACACCATCAATAACCTTTTTATCTCCTGATGTAAGATTTACACTCATAATCTTGACTTGCAGCAAAGTGAGCAGATATGTGTTTATATTGAGAACAAAATGACAAATTATCTGGGTCTGTGTTCAACAGATCAACCAATCAGGACCGTGAGAGGATATTCAGGAGGAAACGTCACTGTGAACTTCAAATATGAGACGAAACACAAGAACCATGTGAAATATTTCTGTAAAACTGCAGCAGATCAATGTTTCACTGTAATAAACTCTAACAGAGCAGCAGAATGGGAACAGGACAGACGATTCTCCGTTCATGATGACAGATCTGCAGGTCTCTTACGTGTGTTTATCAGAGAGCTGAATGAGAACGACTCTGGAGATTATAAGATTAAAGTCAAAGTTTCTGAAGACTACAGTTTCTTCTCTGAGTTTAATCTGGACATCAGAGACGGTGAGACGCTTTCAGTCATTTCTGCATTATTTGACAGAATCCATGAATATATCTGGTAATTGTAACATTGCTGCACTTGATTTGGATCTGAAACAGATGATTGTTGTGTGAAGAGCATCAGTCTATCATGTTGCTTAAAATTCACAGAGGTATTTAAGAAAATAAGGTCATTCTATTCAAGCGGGTTTAACCACATGATTCTTTTTAATTTAGATGTTCTTTCTGTTTAACAAAGCAAAACCACAAACTACAACTAAAAAGAGGAAGTGTTTTTTTTCTGCAGTTCATATGATTGCAGTCTATGCAGGTAAAAGTGCAGCTTTGTGTAGAAAAACGTTGCTGTTCTGGACAATGAGAAACTGCACTGCTCACAAAGCAATGGACAGTGTTTGTGTGTGTGACCGATTCATTCTTCATTTCATTCTTTAAATGTGACCGCTCTAATATTGTAACACTAATAGCTATATGGTCATTAGTTAATATCACATTACTGTATACTCATTTCTGTTCATGCAACAGAGCAGAACAGCCTCTAAGTTTACAAATGTTTTTTTTTTTTTTTTTTTTTCACTGTCTAGATCTATATATACATATAATACATATAAACTACAGCAGTGTGTGAATGCATGGAGATCTGGACACAGTTTGAAAGTTTATGTGGTAATATCGTATTACTACAGTGTTTGGCATTGCAGTATTATTGTGGTAATTTGGACACAGTATTACAGCAGTTTTTAACTGTAGTACAGGTGTGTCATCTGGATGTTGTAAAAGTGCAGGTTTTAGTGCTGCTGGAAGTCCTTTACCACACTTTTACTATAGTTAACTGCAGTTAAGGGCATTCACCCAGTAACCCTGCTATGCACTATATTGAGAAACCACAGGCTTAAGTTCTGGGAACTCAAACTAACAGCTTTCAATTCTATTTTCTAAGTGTTTGTGTGTCACCAAGTGTGAATTCTGGGTAGTGAGTGTGTGAATGACATCAGTAACAAGTGTCTGTATCATGAGAAAAGTGTGTCAAGTTCTGGGTGTGAAAAAAAAGCATCACTTAGAAATTTATTGTTTCATTATTTTATATACAGAAACTACATCATCATCATCATCATCATCATCAACAACATCAACAACAACATCATCATCATCATCATCATCATCACCACCATCATCATCACCACCATCATCATCATCATCATCATCATTATCATCATCCTCACCTCCACCATCATCATCATCATCTGCTTCTTCTTTCTCATCAGTCAGACCTTCACCGTTCACAGGTATTTCCAGATCTTCTTCATCACTGGCGTCTCTAAACACATCAGCAGGTGATCTTGTGCTGAAATACAAACATGATCAATGGGTGTAGCTTGTGAAGAGGCCTGCTCATAACTGCTAATATATTATTAAACATAAAAAATACATGATATTTTCAACTCAAAATTATATAATACATTTAAATTGAATACTTTAATAATTTAATAATTACTTTAATAATTTAAATTTAATTTTAAATTGTTTAAATCGTTAATATTAACAACAACAACGACTCAATCTTTCTTGTTGGACTTGCAGTGAATTCACTGGTTGAAAGACAATATAACTTAAAACTCTTAACGAGGATGGATACTGCATTTCCATCCTCAGTAGCAAAGTGCTGTGGTATGTTTTTTGGGTTTTCACAGTGTCTGACGTTGTGCTCTTGTCTCTTTAAACCTCGATATCTCTGTTTTAGCAGCATTTTTCCTGGGTCAATTCCTCTTTGTGGTGCCAGATCAATACTAAATTTACTAAATAAAAATCTACATATCAAACTGTGTTGGAAAACGTGTTAATTTGAGTGAAGAATGTAACGTTTTTAAAAGTTGCGTCATGGCCTATATGGTCCAAAAAGTGTATTTAGGACAAACTGGCCGGTACATTCAGCTATACGCACAACTACACATGCGCGAGACAAGACCGTTATTTAAACAGCTCGTGTAAATGTACGATGTGAATCCTGCAAACCCAGTATCATCCTATTCCAAACGTCAAGCTACGCCCATGATCTTTTTTTAGATTATCCAGATTATTAGATTCTCTGATTATTTTTTGTGTGTTTTCAGGCTCTTCTCTGATCATCCCCCTTGTTCTGGTTCTTCTGGTTCTTATCGTCGTTGGACTCCTATTACTGTATATCTTCAACAAGCATCAGTCTCAAGGTAAAACCTTTTCTTCTTTAGATGCAGAAACTCTCTACACATATAGACACAGAGCAGTGTTCATTTAACACCGCTCTGTGTCTATATGTGTCCACTCTACAGTGCTAAAAACTAACACTGAAGCAGTGTTGTAGATAATTAGATAATTGATTAATTAAGTGATGATTGAGCATTAGTGATGAACACCTGTTGTTAGCAAGCAGAAACAAAAGAACTGCAACTGACTTCTAGCCACAGGCTTAGATAAAATCAACTGAAGATAAAAGACATTAAGGCCCGGTTTCACAGACAGGGCTTAGCCTAAGCCAGGATTAGGCCTTAGTTCAATTAAGGCGTTTAAGTAGCTTTTATAAACTTTCACTAGAAAAACACATTACTGGTGTGCATCTTGAGACAAATCAATGAGAGTGACATATTTTAAGATCTGTCAGTGCAGGTTGCTTTCGGTTAAAACAGCTCAAACATGCATTTTAGTCTAGGATAGTGATGTTACGTTCTGTGCCGAGGCTTCGGAGCGTGTGGCGCGACATTTTGACAGATATATAAGCGACCCATAGGATCCCCTAAAAATGTGTGGTTTTCGAATAATAATAATCACCCCTCCTGCCTATTATGACCAAAGAATTTATTTAAACACATTTAATAGTCCCATTCATTTGAAGCCAATACGTTTATTACACAGTTATGTTATACAATCATCATACACCACCAGAAAATACACATTATATTCATATAAATAGATTAGTCTATGTGGAAATTGTTTTTTTTTTTTTTCTTCACCGTTATTCTAAGCCTTAACTGCCGCAAAATAAACCGTATCACAGATCACATCAGGTCATCTGTAATGCATCTGCTTGTTTTACACTCTTTGACCACCAGGTGGTATTGTGAGCAAATTAAGCCTCCAGAAATGAACCCTTTTGTGAACCACTTGGCTGAAAAGCTTCAATGCTTCATGAGGCTTCATCTCGCCATCACTAGTCTAGGACTAACGTAAGCCTTGTCTGTGAAGCCGGGAGTTAATATCTTAAGATCTGATTAAACAACTCCACAAACAGCATTACCAGCTTCACTTATTACTAACCAGACTGACTTTATTTCTGTCACATGTCTACAGAAGCTCTTATTGAGAATTAACAGAGGTTTAAATGTTGATGATTTATTGTTTCATTTAAAGTCACTATCATTATGATCAGTGTTTGTTTAGTTGAGCTCTTGACCCTTGACTTTTTTAACATTAGTTTTTCTTTGGCTGCTGTACGACACATATGTTATGGCAAACCAATAGCAGTGAAAAAATATATAGTCATTATGTTGTCTCTTGGCACTTAATTAATCACTTAATTATCTAATTAACTGCAAAACTTCTTCAGCGTTAGTTTTTAACACTCTGAATTGTGGACCCCTAGAGACATTGGGCAGTGTTAATTTAGCACCAGGGATTTTGCTGTGTATACTGAGTTTAAAACAAAGATTTGTTTACCTTTTTTCCCACTTTGATTCTGTCGCCACCTATTGGCTACAACAAGATGTGAGCAAAACACAGATATTTGATGATGTATGAAAACATTTACACAAGATATTGTTGAAATGCGTTATAAAGCATTTAGAAATAATTGTTTTTGGCAGGTGGTGATTTGTCGTCTCAGACTGGACCAGAAAAACATGAAGTGGTGAGTCCAGTTACTGTATAAAATAATATGTTTATTTTTATTCATAATGACAATGAATTCCATTGCCTTTCATCCTGATGATCTTCAAAGCTGTAAATAATTTCTGTGTCTCTCCTCAGGTTTCTCACACTGCTTGCGATTATGAGGAGATTAAAGACACTCACATACAATTACCCATAAACCCCTCTGATTCCTCCGACTTTCTATATTCCACTGCCCAATTACCCACAAACCCATCTGATTCATCTAACACTGTTTATGCCACTGTTGAGTTACCCACAAGCCCCTCTGTATCTTCTAACTGTGTTTACGCTACAGTTGAGAAAGCCACTGGAGACTCAGTGCTGCATCACATCTTCTGAGGGTCTGAATTACACAGTGGTGAATTCCCACAAGGAATTTTAGGAATAATCAGGAACTAGGATTTTAGGAATGATCAGGATTACAGTGAATACAGCTGCTGTCAATCATCTTACTGCTTGACGAGCCACAGCAAAGGATGTAAATCAGCTGAATGTTTGAATCTTTGAAACTTGTCTTTGGCATTAAGTTTCCATGTAGCTCTGCCTGCTTTGCTGGTCCCATCCAGATCCCAGACTCTGCTTCTTTCGTGGGTTCCTCCAGTTTCTGTCCATTTTTCCAGCACCGCCACCTCCATCCCTCCAGCTTCACATTGTTTTTAAGACTCCACCTTGTTCTGTCATTACCCTGGCTCCACCATGGACTTCCTTCTGCTCCACCAGGTTCCTCACTCCCACTGGCTTTACCATGGTCCTTGGATACTCCGACTCCACCTTGGCCCTCCGGTCCAGTGGCATCACCCTGGTTTTCCAGCCCTCTTGCTCCACCTTGGTCTCCAGCCTTCCTGACTCCGCCTCAGTCTTCCATCTCTCTGGCTCCACCCTGGACTGCACCGCCTAAAGCACCGCTTGGGGTCTTTATACCTCCGACTCCATCTCTCCACCCCCCAGCCCCCCCCAGACCTCCCACCTTCTGATATCCATCATCGAGGTGATGATGGAAATCCCGCCCCTTTGGTGTAGTTTTTGTTTAAGGAATGTTTTTGTTATTGTTTAAGGAGTACGGTCACATCTAGTTTTGTTGATTTCTGTTATTTTGATTTTCATTTCATTCAATAGTTCTTAGTTCCTGTTTCCTTGATGTTAATGGTTTCTAAGTATGTTCTCACTCATTTCCTTTGTTAATGGTTATATTTCTCACCTGTGTCAAGTTTATCATTATCCTGTGCATTTTTATACTCCTATTTTCTGTTAACTGTCAGTTATTGCATTTATGTTTGCCTTTCTGTGACCATAGTAGACGCTCTTGTGACAGTAGGAGTTAAGGCCCTTTCACACTGAACGTGAAAAATGGCGCGGATGTTTGCCACGATGACGCTCTTGAATCGAAACAATAGATCGCTATGGGGCTATTCACACCGGGCGCAAACTTACACGACGTGAAAAAGCAAGGATTTTTTTTTCGACCTGTGTGTCGATTTTTTTCCCTCGTCACTCCGCGATGAAACGGGCCATCCAATTAGAGTTGTGCCTTAGACCACGTGCCCGGAGCAGCTGCTGTTGCACAGAAGGGCGAGAGTGGTGGCACTGTTTCGAAAACTAGTGTAAACAAACACCAAAGAAGAGTATCCAGGAGGAGATTATCATTAGTATCTGAGAACAGATTTATTCTCACATGTTCTTTATACGGAATATCTTTTCTAATGAATTATGTGATCACTGTCCGTTTTCTTCTATGTGTGCGAGTGTTATGATTATGAGAGCGCGTTTTAGATCTGTCAATCATCATGTAATTATATCTCCTGCTCTTCCGTAGCCTATATAAAAATTGAGAGAAACATTTTTCTACAGATAAAATATGAAGGCAAATAGATGACTATGATGATATGTTTTTTTTTTTTATGCAGCTCATTGTATTTTTTTTTATGATAATAAAGGATGTTTATGAAAAATGATAAGCAGATTTAGCATTCAATCCATTGTAAAACATACAAAGAATGCATATCTGCCCATTATCGAATCAAAACCCACTTTAGATCATACCAGAAGTTATTACAATAACTCAATGATGTTTTAAAGTACGTTTTCAGCAAAGACATTAATAATAATATAATATAATAATAATAAATAATTTTGAAATGTAGCTGGATGCTAATTGTACCTCTAATTATATTTTATGATGTATTCTTGTAAGCATATATATATATATATATATATATAGTTTGTGTTGTAGTACCAAACTTTATTCATTTTAATTTAACGCTGCATATTATGCAGTGGACGATGTTAAAGCCATATATAAAGCCATAATACGAGACACATGCATGAGGACAAATGCATTGTTGGTCGGCGCCACCTAGCGTGCAGGTGTGAATTAGCAGAAAATGATCAGTCGTTTCGTGTTCGGTGTGAAAGGTCCGTTCTTCCACGATTCGCCTCGCTTTTTCACATCGCGTTCAGTGTGAAAGGGCCTTTAGGGTAATGACACCGCCTACTATGGCCAGTCACAGAATTTGATGGTCACAGAATTTGGTGTGACACCGGTACTGTTGAAATCTTATTTAATAAAACTGCAGCAGTATAGATCCTTGTCTCTACTCTTCTCTGCTCAGACTTAAAGGTGGAGTCAGTAGAATTTCAAAAACACTGTTTGGAAGTTAGTCGGGCCGACACCAACAACAAACGTGTAACGAATCAGCATTAGGGGGCATATGACGTTCGAGGAGAGAGAGTGAGCAAGAGGGAGATTTGAAAATAAGAAAAAAAAAAAAAACTGCAACACACTGGGACACAATAAAGAGCTCAAAAGAATACCACTGGAATGAAGGTTTATGACTGGGCAAGCGCTTTAGAACCCGTGATTATATTAGAAAAGCTTTCCAGCGCTGGAGAGAGCTAATCGGGAAGGCCTGAAAACAGACGCGGAGGCTGCTTTGCTTCTTTATAATGTAAGTAACACTGGTTTTTGATTGTCTGGAGCTGCTGTGCTGTTGGTGATTAACAACGAACACTTTGTATTTACTCTTGTGTACTGTATGTTCATTTTTTGTGCTTCCTTGTCATTCGTTCATCAACTGCGTTTTAATTTTTTTGTGAAGCATTTTGTTGCGCGTCAGCTGTGATAAACAGACATCCACTCTCGCATTGCATGTGTAACAGCAGCCAGATAGTGAGAATTGTGCAGGTAAACCACTGCACACTGACGCCCACTAGAGAATGAGGTGTTTAGCGTCATTGACAGTGCATTCGCCTCGCCTGCCAGCAAAAGTGAGTTTTGGAGGTGGAGCAATGAAGAGAGGGGTGGGTTTGTTTGGGTTGATTTCAAATATCAACATTGTCCAACAGCGTAGTTCAAAATCTACTGAGTCCACTTTTAACGCCTTCAGTGTAGCAGAAAATGTGAGAGATACTCTCTGACAAATACAGGAAGAGAGCAAGTCAAAAACAGGAAGTCTTTGTCACCCTCTTTTATAGAATATTTTGTTGAGAAACATTTTACCACATATAAAGAGCGATGCCTGAGAAGAATGAACATCTTTACATTCACTCTGCTGTAAGAATCTGCTCAAATCCTGATCCAACTATCAGAGAGTCTTTAACTTCATCTCATATCATCTTGAAATCATCTTTGTGTGACAGGATATTCAGGGGGTGGAGTCACGATCACATGCAAATATGATGAAAGATATACAGAAAGTATTTTTGTAGAGGTCAGTGGTCAGACCAAATCAAGACTAATCACACAAGAGCTTCATCACATGAGTCCTGATCAATGTCAAAGGTCAGTACTGATCATTTACGATGATTGGTTTATATAGTTCATGTTGTTATTTAAACATCTTGATTGTTTTAAAGTAACTAGAAGCTGAAGTTGACTGTTTTTGCTGCTGTATCAAGGCAATGATGTGTCAGCAAACATGAATGTGTGAAGCTCACAGTTTTATTAATGTGCAAAAACGGAAGTAAATGCTTTGCATGTGAGATGTTCATTTACATGTGTCTCTATGTTACTGCGAACCCATTACTGTCATTACAGAGACAAATGACCTGAAAACTCCACATCCATCATCATCATCATCATCATCATCATCAGTGAAAACTCAAATGATCACAGAATCACACTGACTTCACTTAATACAACATCAACAATAACAGGTAAGTATTACTAAGATCTCTTCATATATTCATGAATCTCACATTTTACATTAAAAATCCTCTTTCTCTTGTATTTTCAGGCTCTTCAGTGATCTTCATTTCTGAGGTTTTGGTTTTGCTCCTAATGTTTCTATTGGCCGTACGAAAGAATAAACAGACGCACGGTAATTATTTTCAAATCTTTATTATTTTATTTATTTATTTTGTTTCGTTAGTTTATCTTAGTCCCGAATAAAGAGTTTAATTTTTTATCACAGACAGTTTAACGTGTGTTGAAGTGAAAGTAAAGATCATCATCGCCCTCTACTGGCCTTCACTAGACATACATGAGAGAGATGTTGTATGTGGAGATGATGCGCGATTTAATGATGTGTTAATTAATCTGATGTGTTTTTGTTTTCTCTCCTCCTGCCTTCCTTCTAAACTGATCAGAGTTCAGGATTATTCAGGGATGAGGTAAGTCATCATGATTAAATCATAAACACTTTTACAGCAGGTTCAATGTCTTTCTCAAGTGTATAATGACATTGAAGCTTTATCAGTAATGCAGATACTCAGCAATTCTGTTCAACCAAATACTGAAATGAGCCTCTTTGAACAGAAATGCACATGCTTCTGTACACATCCACCTTTTTTGATTTGAATAAAATGTTTAATGATTTGAAGTTTTTGTGTCTGTTCTCAGGTCACTCAAGTTTCCTGCAGTTATGTGACTGTCAGTAAAACTGACCTTCATTCTGATCTGAACCACACAGACACCAGAACAACTGCAGTCTTCAACTTCAACTTCCCAACATTAATTATATAACATCTGTACATGTTTGTTTTTGGTTTATATTACCCATTGTATTTTACTGTAAATCAAATTTGTTTCTCAGCATCTTCAATAAAATAAATGTAAACCATCTGCAGTGAGGTTTTTGTTGGATGATGTGTGAGTGATCAATTATCCTCAGATAGAATGGAATGTACGCAAACAGCCTTTGTGTTTCCGGTGAAATCTGAGGGAGCTAACAAGCTTTCGATGTGTATTTAGTCATAGCAAACCAGCATTACCAGCGGTCATTACCTTTTGTCAATAAATGATTAATATAGAATATTAATACATCTTATAATATCAAATTGAATAACTGTAAAATAATATAAAACGTATTTAGTGGGACATTTTTAATACATCTGACATGAAGGTGGTTCGTACCGGCAACTCTTTGCTGGGTTTTCACACTTTTCTCATTTGTCTCCACAATTAAAGAAACACATTACTGGTGTGCATCTTGAGACAAAACAATGGCACTGACATATTTTAAGATCTGTCAGTACAAGTTACTTTCAGTTAAAACAGCTCAAACACGCATTTTAGTCTAGGACTAGCTTAAAGAATGTGTTCATCTTCAGAACACAAATTAAGATATTTTTGATAAAATTCGAGAGGTTTTTTTTTTTTTTTTATCCCCCAAAGAAAGCAACACAATTACCGGATTCAAGGTCCAGAAAAGTAATAAAAACATCGTTAAAATAGTCAGCGTGACTACAGTGGTTCACTACAGTGGTTCTCGCTGTGAAGCGATGAGAATACTTTTTGTGTGCAAAAACAAAACAAAAATAACGATTTTATTCAACAAATTCGTCTCTCCCATCATTGTCCTATGCAGAATGCTTGCTTGGCAATGCGTATTACAACATTATAGCCAACAAACATTTATTCTCTCATAACTTAAAGCAAACTGTCTTTGCAAAATTCTGTTGAACATTAAGTATAATGCCTATTTATGAATATATTATCATACTGTATCATATTTAATATGCAAATTTCTAGGGTCTATAATTTATCAATATGACCAAAACTTGACTGAAAAATCTGTTGTACAGAATCTACTTCATGCCTTCTGTCCTCTGATTGATAGTTTTTTTTTTTTTTTTTTTTTCATAAATCTTTAATGATTAAGATAAGAGGAGTCCTATAAATATGTAGCCAACTCACCTATGTTCCTCGACATTTTTTTTTTTTCTGCATCCCTCCACCACCCCGTCTCCTCACACTTGCCTGGTTACTATCCTAAGCAAAGATACAGGGGAGTACTCTGGATTCGAACAACAATCCGAGCTCGGAGCTCTCCCCTGGACAGCAAGCTCTATCTAATCCAGGGGTGTCCAAACTCGATCCTGGAAGGCCGCTGTCCTGCAGAGTTTAGCTCCAACTTGCCTCAACACACCTGTCTGGAAGTTTCTAGGGCCACATACACACGAAGCCAGAGCTTTCCCTATCCGGTCTTTTTTTTTTTCCCCTCATCTCAAGAAATATCTGCATACACACGAAACCACTGAAACAACTCAAAAGGATGTAGTATACATGCCAGACCAGTATGTGGCGCTGTAATTCTGCCATAGAGACAGACTAAAAACCGAGAATAAGATATGGATCATGCGTGTAAACCTTGCGCACTGTATACAAACTTTAGTAAAGCTTAGAAATAAAGCTTTATTTTCGTAAAGCTAATAGGCTCGGCAGCTGTTGCAGCGTGAACACAAGCATGTAGTCCGCTGTTGTTGTTGTTGTTGTTGTTGTTACGTGGTGTAGCGGTGTCTGACTTGGGTCGAGACATGAGGGGATGACATTGTTTCACAAACAATATACAATTGTGTAAAGTTAAGTGCATTTGCTAAGGAGAGGTGTGGTAATTTGTGTTTCACTTGGAATAAAGACGCCAGCACCAGCAATCCCTTTCTCTTTATTTGTCGTCTGTTGAATATTACAGTTCTGTGTGTTCATGTAAACTATGTGTGAAGTAGTAGCTTGAGTTTATCTTCATTAATCTCTCTCTCTCTCTCTCTCTCTGAGGAAATGGGTGTCTCCGTCACATTCAGCACTTCATGTTAAACATGTAACCAGGAAAGAAATACTCAAAACTCATCTGAACACACATCAAGAGCTTCAGAAGAACTGAATCTACTGACAGAGAAGATCATTTAATAAGAGAGAAGAATGAAGATCATCTTGACTTTCACTCTACTGATGATTCCTGGTAAGAATCTGAACTAAAAACAGCACAGATTTGATGAGGAGAGTCTTTCACTTCAGTTCATGTTGTTCTAGTGACTGCTGAAGAAAGCTCATTTCTGTTCAGTCTTATGAATATATTAGTGTTGTATTAAGATGTTGGTTTGTTGTAGGAGTCGTGAGCTCCATCAGTGTGACAGGATATTCAGGAGGAGCAGTCACGTTCACATGTGAATATGATGAAGGATATACAGCAAATGTAAAGTATTTTTGTAAAGGACAGTGGTTAGTCTGCAGAGACCAAATCAAGACTAAAGAGAAAGATAAATGGGTTCATTATGGAAGATTCTCTCTGTATGACGACACAAGATCAGCAGTCTTCAATGTGACCATCAGAGATCTGACTGAAGAGGATTCTGGGACGTACTACTGTGCAGCTGATATCTCTTTAGCTGAAGATCCCTCCACTGAAGTGAATCTGAAGGTTATAACAGGTGAGTAACTGAGACCCTCAAACCCATGATGATCTCCACAACATCTCAATAATGATACTGAAGTAAATCCTGCGGTTCGTAACCCGTAAAAGATGCCAGAAAATCAGTAACGAGGGCAAAACACTGACTTTCTTTATCTCCCAGTGTGTGTGTGTGTCTCACTGACTAAAGTTGTACTGACAACAGTACTGATCATTTACAATTATTGGTTTATATGGTTCATGTTGTTATTTAAACATCTCGATTGTTTTAAAGTAACTGGAAACTGAAGTTGAGTTTTTTTGCCGCTGCATCAGGGTGTGTCAGCAAACATGAATGTGTGAAAGTTTACAGAAGCTCTCTGTGGTTTATTTTTTAATGTACAAAAACGGAAGTTAATTTTATGCATGAGGCATTAATTTACTGGCATCTCTATGACACTGTGAACACATTACTGTCATTACAGAGACAAATGACCTGAATACGCCATATCCTTCATCATCATCGTCTTCATTTCCATCAGTATCATCATCATCATCATCACCACCACCATTGTCGTCATCAGTATCTTCATCAGTATCATCATCATCAGTATCTTCATCATCATTGTCATCATCATCAGTATCTTCATCATCACCACCATCCTCATCATCACCACCATCGTCATCATCATCATCATCATCATCATCAGTATCATCATCACCATCATCATCATCATCGGCATCATCATCATCAGTATCATCATCACCACCATCATCATCATCACCATCCTCATCATCGTCATCATCACCATCATCATCATCAGTATCATCATCATCATCACTACCATCGTCATCATCAGTATCATCATCACCACCATCATCATTGTCATCATCATCATCATCAGTATCATCATCACCACCATCGTCATCATCACCATCATCATCATCAGTATCATCGTCATCATCATCATCATCATCATCGTCACCACCATCGTCATCATCATCAGTATCATCATCAGTATTATCATCATCATTACCATCATCATCATCAGTATCATCATCAGTATCATCATCATCATCATCATCGTCACCACCATCGTCATCATCATCAGTATCATCATCAGTATTATCATCATCATTACCATCATCATCATCAGTATCATCATCAGTATCATCACCATCATCATCATCAGTATCATCATCACCATCATCATCATCAGTATCATCATCAGTATCATCATCACCATCATCATCATCATCATCATCATCAGTATCATCATCACCATCATCATCGTCAGTATCATTATCAGTGAAAACCCAAATGATCACAGAAATTTCACTTAATACAACATCATCAACAACAATAACCGGTAAGTATTACTGTATTAAAACCTCATCAGATTTCCACGTATGAATCTCACATTGAACATTAAAAATCCTCTTTCTCTTGTATTTTCAGACTCTTTAGTGATCTTCATTTCTGAGGTTTTGGTTTTGCTCCTAATTGGTGTTCCGATGTTTCTAGTGGCCGTACGGAAGAATAAGCAGATGCACGGTAATTACATTTTCATATCTTTGCTATTTTTTCATCAGTTTGTAATACTGAATGACCCTCTACAAGAGATTCAGATTCATCACATCAAAGATCATCATCGCCCTCTACTGGCCTTCACTAGACAGACAGGATGGTGATGATGCTTTTGAACTGTTCTATAATGATTGTAAGAGCCATAATCTGAATTTAACACTTGAGTTATAATATTTGGGTAGATACATTTTTTTAATTTATTTATGTTTATGATATTTATGTATATTTGTTGAGCACCCCCCTGTTTATTCTGTAATGGTTTGTTTTACTTTTGTTTTACTTTTGGATTGACTTTAAAGGGTTAGGTCACCCAAAAATTAAATTTGTCATTAATTACTCGCCCTCATGTCGTTCCACACCCGTAAGACCTTCGTGCTGACGTGACTGCAGTGGTTCTTTTGTGTGTGCAAAAACAAAACAAAAATAACAACTTTATTCAACAATCTCTTCTCTTCCCTGTCATGCAGTTGCCACAGTAAGCACAGTGAAGGTGCGTAGGAGAATGACAGGGAAGAGGAAAAATTGTTGAATAAAGTTATTTTTGTTTTGTTTTTGCGCACAAAAAGTATTCTCGTCGCTTCATAAAATTAAGGTTGAACCACTGCAGTCACGTTGACTATTTAACAATGTTTTTACTACTTCTCTGGACCTTGAAAGTGATAATTTCATTGCATTCTATGGGAGATAAAAACCTCTCGGATTTCATCAAAAATATCTTAATTTGTGTTCTGAAGATGAACGAAGGTCTTACGGGTGTGGAACGACATGAGGGTGAGTAATAAATTACATTATTTTCATTTTTGGGTGAACTAACCCTTTAAGTGCCTTGAAGAATCGGCGTTCCGATTCTGAAACCTGAATGAATCACTGAGTCAATTCTTTTCTGGAAAGAATAGCGAAGGATTTTTGCTACTACAATGATGTTTGAAACTCTGGGCTGATGTGTTTTTGTTTTCTCTTCTCCTGCAATCCTTGTACACTGATCTGAGTTCAGGATTTTTCGGGGATGAGGTAAGTCATCATAAATCATAAACACTTCTACTTGCTCTACTGCACACACACTGCACTTTCTCAAGTGTATAATGACATTGAAGCTTTATCAGTAATGCAGATACTCAGCAATTCTGTTCAACCAAATACTAAGAAATGAGCCTCTTTGAACAGAAATGCACATGCTTCTGTACACATCCGCCTTTTTTGATTTGAATAAGATGTTTAATGACTTGAAGGAATTGTGTCTGTTCTCAGGTCACTCAAGTTTCCTGCAGTTATGTGACTGTCAGTAAAACTGACCTTCATTCTGATCTGAACAACACAGACACCAGAACAACTGCAGTCTACAGCGCTGTTCACTTACCCATAAACCCCTCTGACTAGTCAAAACCACTCTGATATCTCACACACTGTGAGTGAACGTCCAGTGAGAAACAATGGCTGGACTGTGATCATTTGGTGTATATTAAGTGTGTATTTTAGATGTATTAAGTGTATATTTTAGTTTTAGATGAAGCGTGTCACACTGCAGCATATTTGAAGTGAATTATTCTTATAATATTTATGTAACATTTTTAAACAGTGTTTTTGATGATTTTAGAACTCATTACTTTGTATTGTTTTTAAATCAAATATGATTAAGTTCTTTGATGTCTTATAAATAATAAAATGAATGTATACCATCCGCAGTGAGTCTTTCCTCAAGTAGATGGAGTTACGCATTCGTTAGGACGGAGCTATTTCTTTATAACTTCTTTATAATGAGCAGAGCAATGGAAAGAATGGACTCTCTGTATGAACGCATCCTACATATCTGCAGTAAAATCTGAGAGCTAACAAGCTTCTGCTCAGTATTCAGCCATAGTGAAAGAGCATTATCAGTGGTCACGTTTTGTCAAGAAATGGTTAATATAGAATAATATTCATACACAGCAAAAACTCCAGATTCTTGATGTCTGTGTCTCAAAATGAAAGTTCAGAACAACTTTTGTTATTATATTGTATTGATTATATTGAAGAAGCTGATCTTCTGCTGTAGAATCGCAGTGCTGCTGTAATCAATAATGTAAATTAACTCAGAGATTGGGCTCTAAATGAGTTCAGTGATTCAGGACAAATAATGATTATGTGAAAACATAACCAACACCACCTGATCATCTTTTCTCTTTGCTTGTCTGGCTGTTATGACTGTTACAACAGCCCAAACAAAATCTAATATTAAAAAGTCAAGGGTCAAGAGCGCAACTAAAGCACACCCTGATCTCCATGATGGTGACTTAACAATTGTGATTTTTCTCCTTTGGTGATTTTGCTTGTTAACATCAGGTGTCTTATCACTTAATTATCTAACTAACTTTAACACTGCTTCAGTGTACATTTTACACTTAGAGAGTTCGTTTAACACTGGAGTTTTTATAATCTGTTATAATAATAAATATTAAATAAAATAATACAAAACATATTTAGTGAGGAGTTCCACACATTTTAAATACATCTGGCATGAAGGTGGTTCATCCTGGCATTTTATGAGACTTCCCAAAGTTTTAACTCTTTGCTGGGTTTTCACACTTTTCTCATTTGTTTAGACTATTTATTAATTTGTGTTTAACGTCCCAAAAAGCGTACATAGAAATCTGTTACACTAACTTGATGACTGAACCTCACAATAAAAGCAGAAATCTATCTGGCTCAAGTTTCTATATTCACTATAAATATATATTATATAAATCTAACAATGATCACCAACTTTTTTTATTTTTTTTGTGAAATAAGACTCAAAACCACAATAGTGGTTTGGTGCCTGTATCTCCGGTAGTTTAAAATGGAGGCCACGTTTTGGCCCAACTTGTTCAAGTGAGCGTACCACATGTGGTTCTGATGGCTCATTTACTTGCAATATGATAAGTACTGTATTTCAGAAATTACATTATTACATTCTTCTAGGGCACATGCGTCAAGGTGAGTAGATTAGAGTCTTGTTTTTTTATTAACTTCTACGCAATATTTTTACATTTCCAACCTTTCCTTTTCATGTGTATATGATTTAGGTTCATACGTGATGTGACTGCTACATCTTGTGGTCACACAAAGGTACTGCACTTTCAAAAATTCCTTTTTTACAGTTGTAGTAATTCCTTTTTTATTAGTTGTAGTATGTAAAAAAAAAAAAAAAAAAAAAAACATCATCACCAACTTTTTTTCTGTTGAAAACAAAACGAAAAAAAAAAAAAAAAAAAAGAAAATATTAACAAACAACAACAACAACATAAAACACATCTCTAAACAACACTATCAATGAGGATTAGCATCAATTGTGTTTCAGGTTTGGAGGATTACCGACGCCACCCTGTGGGGATTGTAAGTTACTGCACTTTTTTTCCCCCGAATGGAATCAGCACCTAGGAGCTGTCCTCTGACACCGCAACTTGTGTAACATGCGTCTGCATGTCCCCCAAAACCCACCACCAACCCCCTTCCCAGCACCAAACTTTTTTTTTTTTTTTTTTTTTCATTTTTTCATTTATTTGTTTCATTTTTTTTGTATTTTTTCGTAAACAACATGATAACCAAACCAAACGGGGAAAAAATGTTTTGTTTTTTTTGTTTGTTTGTTTGTTTTTAAACAAAACTCTTTTTTTTTTTCAGTGAGAACAAAATGGGAAAAAAAGAAAAACGATTTTTTTTTTCTTATCAGAATGTCTCTAAACAAAACATACCAGCCCCAAACTCTTTCAGTTTTAATGTACATCCATCTGCAGTTTGATGATCTTTAATATTTTTTACACTAGCTATGTCTACAGAAGGCACGTGGAAGACTAGCATTTACTTCCATGGCCATTTAAAAGTTTTTATGCAACCTGGCAGCATAAAAAACCGTCATAAAAGCTGCTAAACTGTACTTACCTTGGTTTTCAATGCTGATGTGGAGTGGATGATGGGCTCCTGGTGGCTATTTTGGGGGTAATTGCCAGAGTCTGATCGTGTGCGTTTCAATAAGTGAGGATTAGCATCAATTGTATTTTACTGCGTGTTTCAGGTTTGGAGGATTACCGACGCCACCCTGTGGGAAGTGTAAGTTACTGCACTTTCCCCCCGAATGGAATCAGCACGTGGGCGCTATGCTCTGACATTTTCATAAATACAAGGGACACAATGGCAAATTAAATTTTAAATATTTAAAACAATGTATAACAATGAAACCAAAAAAACAAAAACAAAAAAAAAAAAAACACCCACAATAAATAAATAAATAAATAAATAACAATAAAAGGTTCTCCTCCCATGAATAAATGCTCTATCTCTCCAGAACCAACTGTGAGAGATAAAGAGAATGTAAGCATAAACACATACAAAGAAATGCGATTGAGAGAGCAATACAGTTCAATGAATACATACTTTGACCGTTTTTGCTGCGTCCAGGGTTTCTCCCATGGGCAGCAGTCCTCCTCACTGTGAGAGATAAAGAGACAGTGTCATGTCATATGCACATAGAAAAACGGTGATGGGCTGGTGATCCAGTTAAACGATCTGAGCTGTTTGAAAGCTGGGTTGCACTACCTTTTTGTCAGGAAGGTGGACCCTGGAAAAATCACTAACCACTGGCATATCCTCAAGAAGCACGTGGACCTCACAAGATACTCGGCTGCGGGAGTGCAAGCTCTAAACAGGTCAATGGGCACCGTGTTGGCCTTTGTGGACGGTGGTTATTTTTTGAACATAAGCTGTGTGCCGGCCAACCCCAACCACCCTCATCCCATGTTCAAGAGTGAGCTGATGGTCAAATCACATGCTGTAGGCATGATAAACGCAGTGTTTAGAAACCTTTGTGACCTTCTCACGGGGCTACCAGCACACAAACTCGAGAGTGTAATGAAAAACAATCTCAGCGACCCGGGCCGAACATTCTTGCTCACGACCAGCGATTCATTCTCGATTTGTTCACAAGTTCAGTGAATGACGTCAATGTGGACACGGATATGGCAATCGTTATGACACTGATAAAGTTTGGTCAGAAGGACTCAAGTTATTTCGACCTACATAGTCTGGTGCACACTTATGGGGTCGTCAACATGTCATATCATGTCGCCTGTGAGATTCATCCAGACAATCCAGCAATCGACCTTCTATGGTCACGCTGTGGCTTGCAGGAGGTGGTGGGGCAGCGATGAACTCTATTCCCAGTCTACTAAATGGCTGAGACGGCCAATTTCCAGAGCAATCTCGACCACCTTCCCATGAACGTTGACACGCGGCTGCTTCAGGTTTTGCATAAGCACAAAGCCAAAATAAACTTTACGCCGTGACGCCTCACTGCCACGCGGCTGCTTCGGTCAAGCACCCAGTCAGTCATGTGGTGACCTTGTGCGACATGCACATCGAGCGGCATCGAAAAATGATAAATTCAATGGCCAACAGGTGCGTTGAACACTTGGATGACCTCGCTCTGAAGGCTATCACTCGTACGTATCACTCGTACATATCGTAGGTTTGAGGCTGTCTTCCTCGTGGGTCCAGATTTTACTCCACAGCTTCAACCGAGTGACTTTTCAACCAAATAATGATGAACATGTTTCTGGAAAGCGTTCCGATGTTGATGCCATTTAAAGACAACGAAGACGGCCACGGCCTCCGTCATGTGGTGCAGGCAGTGGCAACCTATTTGAGTAGGGCTCTCCATGATGTTTAGCATACTGCCAGAGGGTTGGGTGGGTATGAAAACAGCTGGCGGGTGTTCCAGTTAGAGCTCGCGGCTGAGGAGTTGTTTTTCGGACACGTGCTCTACCGAGCTTCTCGCCCGTACCCGTCCACTCTGGGCGTTAGTGCAAGTAATCCCAACAGCATCACATAGATGAGGGGATTCCTGGGCTTAGGGCCTAAGGATCTTTCCACTCACAGACAGCCTTCATGCTGGCCCTCGTATAGTTGGAGAACAGTTAGTTCGGATCCTCCTGTGTGACTTGTATCAACGTGATGACCACATGCCAGGAGAATCCTTGAAAGGGAAGGAATGTCCATTTGGCCATCTGGTTGACTGCCGGACAGTGACAGAGTTCAGCCGTGAGGTCGTGGGGAGAAAAGCTATCGATACCCCCTCACCTTTGGTCGGGCAGTGGAAATGGTCACTGGTATGGGGTATGACCCAGCTCACTGCCTCAGCTTGGGGCTCTCAAAGTGCAAATATTTCCCCCACATAAAGTATTGGGACAAGCAGCATCACCTTAACTGTAACTGTAACTTCAGCCAGATGGCGCTCTTTCTCAGTGTTTAATTCAGTACTGGGTCAAAGGAGGTCTATGTGATGTCATACTATAAAAACCCTTACCATCAGCCCTCTTGCGCACAGAGAACATTCAGCATAAAGAAGACTGAACTCAACTCACAATGAAGATCCTCCTCATCTTCTTCACTTTCTACCTGATCTCAGGTCAGAGCTTTTCTCTTTCATCACTGCAGTAATGATGCTGTTTTCTGTTCATGAGGTTTCTGATCACAGTATCAATCTGATTGACAGGTGCAGTGAGATGCTTTAGAGTCACTGGATATTCTGGAGGAAGTCTTCTTGTTGATTCACAGAAGGTTTGGTACAGTGACTCCGCTAAATATATGGCCAAATTACCTGAGTGGAGAACAATAATAAATGATATAAAACATGATAAATGGATTAATGAAGGAAGATTCACACTGTTTCGAAGCAATGATGGAAACCTCATGATATTCATCAGAGAACTAAACCAACAGGATGCTGGAAGATACAGAATCAGGGTTCTTGATAAATGGTATATAGATATGACTTTGAATGTGAATAAAGGTAAGCAATTCAAGTGTGCAATGAAACTACTAATTTTAAAGGTATGGATAATTGATATATTTGTTCATTATGTGAATTACAGATTTGTGTTGTAAAGTGTCAAAGAAAGTGATGGTAAATAGTGGACAAACTGCCACATTCAGCTGTGAATATTCACAAAATCATATTAATGATGCAAAAGTCATATTCAAAGAACGACAAAACTGCATTGAAGAGTTGATACACGCCACTGGCACACTGAATGAGGAAGGAAGATTCAGTATTTCTGATGACAGACATAAAAACCTCTTCAGTGTGAGAATTTCTGCTGTGACACCAGATGATGGAGGAGTTTATTTATGTGGAGTTTGGATCAACAGACTCTTTTACTCCATTAGTGATAAAGTTCATCTGCACATTATGGGTGAGTAGAACAAACTCTTAGTGTCAACTAGAATAAGTTAATATATCAATATTTGCAGTTTCAATATTTGCTAGAGTTTATGTTCTATGAAGACTGATTTTGTCAGATATATATGATTGACAGCTAAAGTGGGCGTGTCTAGAATGACCGGATACTCAGGAGGTCGTATGATGATCAAGTGTGAACATCCTCAATACAAAACCAAGCTAAAATACATCTGTAAAGAATCAGATGGATGTTCAGAGAGGAAGAATCCAGGAGTTCAGGATAAATGGATGGAGAATGGAGATGTTTCTTTATATGACGATACCAGAGCAGGAGTCTTGATGGTGTTTTTTAGAGAGCTGAAAGCTGCAGATGCAGGAACATACAGGTGTGGAGTGAATGTGTCTCACTATACTGAGAGCTTCACTGAACTTCAGCTGAACATCACAGATGGTGAGGAACCGGAAACACTTTATCTTGCATGTTTGAAGTATTTGATCTGATTTTAATGTAATTTTTCTTGGTTTACAGATGTAACATTTGTGACTGAATCTGCTCATCTTGGTGGAGAAGTCAACATCACCTGTCAGATCCCAGAAGAACATAAAGTTCATTACTGCAAAGAGGATGATAATCACATCTGCCAAAACATCAGCACATCTACAGTGACAGAAATGAATGGTTCATCTGAGAGAAATGAAGAGAGAGTTTTTACAGTGAGCATCAGTAATGTGAGCGTGAGAGATGCTGGAGTTTACTGGTGTGGAGCAGAAACCAGAGACACACATTTGACCTTCATCTCCCTGACCACCAAAATTCAGCTCAACCTCATCAGTGAGTGAATCCAGATGATTTCATTGTAGTAAATACAGTATATACAGAATCATGTGTGTTAAATGTCTGTGTTTGTTGGTTTGCAGTGGCTCCAGTAGTGAGACGTGAAGGAGAATCTGCTGAGATCATCTGCCCTTATGATTCAATCTATAAATCAAAGTCAAAGTCTCTCTGTAAGGGGAAGTGCTCCACTAGAGATAGAAATACTCTCAATGAAGAGAAAGAGACCAAGACTGACAGATTGACTCTGAATGATGACGCCACTGCAAGTGTCTTCACTGGGACCATCACTGGACTGACAGCAGAGGATGCTGGGAAATACTGGTGTGCATTAGAGAGAGACGTGAATTATCTTTACACTCATCTGATCGTCATCATGAACGAGGGTGAGGAAGGTTTATCATCTGAATATGTGAAACTATGGCTGTGAATTGATGTTCTTATATTTCTAATCATTTCCAGAGCTGAACTTGACTAAGTATGAAGGAGACGACATGTCAATCCAGTGCAAACATCATGATGAACATCAGAAACTCTTCTGCAAAGCACATGAACCCTCCATGTGTGTGAAGGATGGAGTTTCATTGGAGACGATCAGAGATGATCGAGTCTCTTTCAGTGATGAAGCTTCTACTGGAGTCTTTACTGTAAACATCACTGATCTGAGAGAAGAGGATTCTGGGATATACTGGTGTGGAGCTCAAATCACCACTAAAGTCAACCTCATTGTCAAAATTGGTAAGTCCCTGATCATTTTGAAGATTTATATACTTCACTTCACACATAATATAGGTTTCAAGACCTACATTATTACATTTGGTGCCGTGACCCTTATGGGAGTGAGGTTTAGGGGGGGAGAGTGTAACAGAGGCAAGCTAGTAAGAGCTGTGCATGTAAACCTCACTCAAGAGTAGTGATAGAGACTGATGCTAGGGACTGTGGTTTTTATCATCCTTGTTAGAACGCTCGCCACCCATGCATACCAGTTCGAATCCCACTTAGAGCTGTGCGAGTAGGAACGGTTACATATATTTGCCATGAATGTTGCATATTTATGCTACATATATTTATTTTTTTAAATACATGTGAAAACATCCCCGTTCCACCGTAATGTGTTTGTGTGTTTTCAGATTTCTCTTTGTTCAACATTATTTCTTTGTGTTCGACTCTGCTGCTGATTGGAGGATTCACTGTGACTGAGTGTTTATTAAGATGAGGTGATGCTGTCCTTCGAAAACACACACACACACACACACACACACACATTTATCTATGAAGCAGATTATAACTATTAAAGACTACCCCAAACCCTGAAATAAAGGGATGTTAATTAATATTCTTTTTTACCAAATGAGGACATTTTAAAATGTCTTCAAATGGATGTTTTGTCAGATGCATCTCACTGTTGTTCATCGCTGATGTTGTGTTGAGATTTTAAGGATGATCACATCATCGGACGAGTCAGTGAGGTAGTGAGTCGGTATCTTCACTGAAGTTCTTGTGTGTTTCATATGCAAGTTTCGTTCTGCACACCATGTTTTTCTCTTGTTTAATCTCAGATCATACATTCTTGAGCAGATTCAGGAGTAGATCCACTTTATTCCTCTAGTCACCTTCCCACAATCCCCTCTGATGGCTTCACATTAGGGATAGGCGATATCTATTGGCGATAAATTCTCCCCACAATAAGAATTAGTCTTCCTACCATGATAACAATAAAGCCTAGTTGATGACGTATTTCTGTTTGCGACCCATTCACAGCAGAGCGAAAGTGCAGAGTGAAAACAACTATAGCAGAAGGCAGATGTGAAGTTGAGGAGGAGTTTATCGCTAAAGCTACCTCTACAATCTGGAACTGGCACAAACAGATATAATTTCGCTCACTGAACACTCTGACTGAGCGCTTGAGAGTTTCGCTCTCCAAAAAGTGCACTTTTTCAGTTAATCTCAATGAATGCACAGTGTATTTGACGCACAGTAAACACTAGTGTGGGGCGCCTGACTCGCCGTCGCTTTGCTGAGAGCGCTCAGTGTTTCTCACACACTCAAAGAGAGAGCGAGAGAGTCTTGCATACAACACAGAATTGACGTGCTACATGTAAACGGTATTCTTTGTTATATTTTTGTGTTTTCCTTTGAGTTCATTTAGAATTATTCAGCCTTTAATGTGTCCCCAGAATGTGTCTGTGAAGTTTCAGCTCAAAAATACCCATACCCAAATACACAGATCATTTATTATAGCCCGTCCAATTTGCCCCTATTTGGGTGTGAGCAAAAACACACTGTTTTGTGTGTGTACCTTTAAATGCAAATGAGCTGTTGCTCCCTACTCCCTTTCCAGAAGAGGGCGGAGCTTTTACAGCTTGTGCTTCTACAACAGTGTTTCTCAACCACATTCCTGGAGGCCCACCAACACTGCACATTTTGCATGTCTCCTTAATTAAACACACCTGATTAGGGTTATCAGCTCATTAGTAGTGACTCAAAGATCTAAAATGGGTGTGTCAGACAAAGGAGACATGCAAAATGTGCAGTGTTGGTGGGCCTCCAGGAATGTGGTTGAGAACCACTGTTCTACAACATAACTGGAAAATCATGTGCAGCCAAAATATCAGAAATTGTCAGTAGCAGTGTTCAGCCTTATATGTTCATCCGGAGTCAGACACTGATAGAGACTCAGGGAAGACCAACAGGACGTTTCTGAAAGGTTAGTTGATGATTTATGTAGTTGTTGTGGAGATAACTTTATTCAACTTATCGATTAGCATGTTCCATCATGATCATCTATAAGTTGTTGTACAGGTGCTCATGTGGGAATTGTAGTCGGATGTCTACAGAGCCAGAGAATATGCCATATGGAGATAGAACAGATATCGTTTTGTTTAATTACAGTTATAATTTATATAATCATCTTTAGCCACATTAGCCATACAGCATGCTAACAAGCACATTCAGAAGCGCGATTTGGAAACATTCACAAAATATGAAGTGTGATCCTTACTTTTTCTGGATATGAAGTTTGAGTATCAAGTATTTGTACTTGGTGTCTACCATTATCTTTCATAATCAACTTATGTGCAAATCCAGCGTTGAACAGACCCTTGTTTGCGAAGCATAAAATTATATTCACAAACATACAAGACTTTACCTAAATTCTTCTGCAGTTCATCCACTGCGTCCTCAGATGCCAAGAGTCTATGGAGACTCTTATGTTCATTGGTACATCCAAAAACAGAACATTGTAATGTTTATCTGGCGCAGATATTATATCAATAGGTGCTATAGCGAGGATATAAACATGGCGGACTGTGTGCAGCTCACTCGGGACGGGATCTATGATGATAGAGCAGATTGTCACCAGTCATGGGTAAGCCTTGTGGGAATCTGGAACAGTGTATTTTCAGACACTGCTTATGATTTATGGGGATTATAAAAAAGGAGTGCGTGGATTTTTACCATTATAGGCTGGTTGTTTACACACACTGTGGACACACATCAGTGTTCACACACCATGTAAAAGTAAATTGTGCACAATAGGTCTCCTTTGAGAACAAGGAGAAGCTACTGCCGGTTTTTCTGTGTGTGTGTGTGTGTGTGTGTGTGTGTGTGTTCAGTACTCACTGCTGTGTGTGTGTGTGTGTGTGTGTGTGTGTGTGTTCAGTACTCACTGCTGTGTGTGTGTGTACTTGGATGGGTGAAATGCAGAGCACAATTTCGAGTATGGGACAGAGACACCGTTCTTGGCTACACGTCACTTCACTTCAAATATGCATTCATGCGTTTTCATTCATACATGGTTACCAAGTTTTAGTTCTAATTACTTAAGTTTTATCATTAATGCTTGATTGTTTACACTTCATTTTGTAACCTATCTGAAGACATGGTTCGGATTGTTACTTTTCCTGTTTGCACTATTTTTTGCCACTGTTTGCACCATGAGAGTATGAATAAATAGAGAATCTGTGTTTACGTTTCAAACTTGTAATTGATTTGAATTATTATTGTGTGATGTTTTTCAGCACAGTTGCACTAAACATTATCTGCACTTTTACAGAAAAAAAAAAAAAACACTATAACTTTTTGATTTCCGCTGGTGTTTGGATTTTGACTGTTTTTTATTTTTTTTTATTTTATGTAATTGGTATGACTTTTTTCCACTGTTGTGACAGGCTCGGCTCGCTTTACTTTTCCACAGCAGTTTAGTACCACTTCAGAGTGGGATTATAGACTAATCGTGTATTTGCACCGCCTCTTCTGCACCTCATCTGCTGACCACAATACAGCCATTTCTTTTTGCGTTGCGTGCGCTGGTCATTTAAAGCAAGTTGTGTACAAAATAAATATTATAAATATCTTGAATTAAGAAAATAAACAAGTTAACTGTGTAGGGCAAGCAAGCTACTGCCAATCCAACAGGAGCAGGTTTATGCAGTCAATGGCTTTATTTTCTGGTAATCAAATGAACATGCAGAACATGAGGATCATATTTAAATAGTCTTTTTGCAGTTTAATATTCACAGACACTAGTCTACATCGCGATTTGATTTAAGTGTTCCGACCTGTTTTTTTATTTATTCATCAAATATATGACAAATTCATACAGTAAAATTGGTTTTATGACTGGATTCCGTGATTTCGTCCGGGTTTTCTGCATCGCGGAAATCCTACTAATGTAGCAAACGAGTATGATAAGCTCGTTGTAAGAGTAAAAGATGGGGACATGTTTATTTACTTTATAGCAGCGCGTTTCACCAACTAGGTGACAACGTAGCGTAAAATCACCATTCGACAGACTCAAGCCACCATCGCATCGCGGTCTACTAGACTGCAAAAAAGATACCAACTTTTCAATCTGCTACGTTAACTGACTGTACTGACAAACTATGCTAATTTAGGATATGTGATGTGAGCGATGTGATATGCATGAGTGACATGGCAGTTTTAAGGGACGGGGATAATGTTATATTGGATGGACTTGTATTGAAAAGGGAAACTTATGAGGGGGTCATTTGTTTATTAACTTTACAGTAAGTTATGTATTTCACAAACTAGTTAGCAACTTACCGTTAAGACAACGCTTTGACTCTCGTGAAGACACCGCTTGACTGCTTGCCGTTGCCCGAACAAGAGACCTCTTTACTGAAGTGAAAGTGTTGGCTGATGCCAGTAACGAACAACAAACTGCGTAATCACACCATTTACAACCATTTTATCTGCGTTATATGTTCTGTAAAAATAAATGTTCATATCAGTGGCATATCGGCGCCATATACGCCGATGCAGATATATCGGCGACAGGCTCATATCGGCCTATAAAATCGGCAAAACAATATATAATTCGGGCTCTAGTATCAACACTAAATGAATTGAACACTACTTACCATTAATGCGACTTTTGGCTTTGTAGTAGTTAACATACATTTAATGGATAGAGAGTCGGGCTTGTAACCCAAAAGCCTTGGGGTCGAGTCTCAGGTCCGGCAGGCTGTGGAAAATCAGTCAGTCGCACACGCACGCAACCCCTAGCAACGCGTTATGGCAACGCCTTACACTGAGGGATATGTAAGAATAATAAGAATTTTAATAGGAATAGGACTTTTGAGCGATTCGTTACTATTGTACACATTGTCATGGTAATTATAATTCAAATGCATTTTGTTTTATTGACCACAGTATTATCATTGCTATTTGCCCCCAAACATTAACATACAGTAATAGTCATGAAATATTTTGAATGGGACTCGAGTGGTCTCGGGAATGAGTCCGATTCCTAATATGTTCGAATACGAGTCAATTCTGAGTCAATGCACACAAGTTCATGACCGTTACAATATGGTCTCGAGACCGAGTCTGAGTCTCGAGTACTACAACACTGGTGAATGGTACTATATTCATATCATTGTTGATATCTGTTACGTGTGGTGCTGCAGGGATCAGGCAATACACGGTAATCCACAAAGTAAGGGTCTTTAATGAACGTAGGAGCAGAAACAACACTAACACACGGAAAGCTAACAATATAACGGACAAGGAGTGCAGGGAGTGAGTCCAACTTAAAGGGAGTGCTGACGAGGACAACAGGTGCTGGGAATCCGGGGAGATGGCGGGAAGACTGATGAGGGAAGTGCAAACAGGAGTGCGGAACAGGAGGATACTGGGAAACGGAGTCCGGGAAGGCGTGGATGTGACAATATCATTATTGCAATAAATACCAGAAAACACTGTGATATAGTTTTAAGTCCATATGGCCCATCCCTGCTTCACATGGTGCTCTGTGAATGTGCAGGTTTATAGGCCAATAGATTGTTTGACAAGGCCTTAATTTTAATCATGATTATTAGTGTTATGTTTTGTTGTTGTTTTTTTTTTGTTTGTTTTTTTGTTTTTTTTTATTAAACGTGTTTTAAAATGTAAAAAAAAACTTCTTCATGAAGTGTTTCATGAACACTGTGTTTGAGTTTCCGTGATGAACAGGCCATTTCCGTCTATCTCAAAGCCACAGGCTTCTTTCAGGCTCTAAATTTAGTCCTTTTCTATGAACATTAAACAGACTCAGGAAACCCACAGTGAGACACATGAGACTGAACAGAGAGAGACAGAAGATCAACATCCATTGTGAGCAGAAGATAATAAAGACTAAGAGCTGATCATATTTACTGTTTAATGAGGAAGAGACTGAAAAACATTTATGATCAACAAGTTATCCATGTGTGATTTAAAAATTGTACTTTTAAAAACTGATCAATTTAAATAAATTCAATGAGCCCACAAATCAATGACAGAATATCTGTAAACATCATATACATGTTGAATCAATGGAAACAAAGCTGAAGGTGAATCATAATTATAAATCCTAATCACAAGTCCTCCATTATACTTCATGTATTTAGTATATTGTAGTATATTGAGTTCAACACATTACTCTAAAACCTCAAAATGACTATTTTTAAACAATTAATCAGATTAGATTATACATGATTTAGAGGTAAGTTTTAGATATGTTGCATTGCTAAAGGGTGTTTGTGAGGTTTTGCAGGGTTTTTAATATGTGGTCAGTGTGATAAAGAGAAACTAACATGAGAAGCTCTTCAGCTTGTGCTTTTCTTTTGCTCTTGAACTTTGTATTCTTTTAGTCGAACCAAGATGTGCTTCAGCCACCTGCAGGTGTGATAAAACAGGAAGTGGTTTCTTTAGCAGCGATGGACACACACTTTTCACTCCATGAAGAGATGCTGTGAATTTAGGTTGTATTATAAAATATTAATTATAATATATTGCAATTAGTCTTTTTGTTCTGCTTGTCGGGAGCACATGTAGATGCTTCTGTTGACTTTGGTTTTTACATTATCATAGGGAAGCACAAGCTCAGTGTGTTTTATAAAATGTCTTGGTGTTCAAATGTTAAAGTCCCGTCAGCACGACTGTTTGGATCTTTTTTTTTTCTCTCTGCAGGAATAAATTACTGGTAAATACTTAGTTTTTAGTTGTTGGATTAGTCTTCTATTTGTCTGGATATTAAATTAGTCTCTTTGTCTCTCTTTAGAGTCTGTGTTTGTAATTCTCTGTTTGTCCTGTTTATCAGATGAGTAATTGAAACCTTTGGCTCCATCTAGTGGCAAATGTGGGTTGATGTATAATGGGCTATTTGATAATTACATGCACTCATCATTCATACAGTTGATTTTATGACCAAAGTCAGAAATGAAAGAGAGGAAGCTGATTGTCACTCTTTGTCCAGTTTGTGTTGTTGAACTGTCATCAGGGATGCTGAAGATGCCGTGGATTTACAGTTCTACTATAATGAATAGCACAAGACTAATAATGCATCACCCATTTCATCAGAGATTAAAATCTGATTAAGATCAATCAGGTCACTAAATGATGACTCTCATCATCAATACGTCACCATTAGCCCCTGATCATACGTTCTCTTAACATTTGTACCATAACAAACGTGTTTTATAAACACTCAGTTACAGCAGCCAGAAAACAATTAATACGATAAAGTCAAGAGCCCAATTAAAGCCAACACTGACCTCAAAGATGGTAACTTCAAATGAATCTCAATAAATCAACATCTAAACCTCTGTTAATTTTCAGTAAGAACTTCTAGACGTCTGACAGAAATAAAGTCAGTCTGGTTAGTAATAAGTGAAGCTGGTAATGCTGTTTGTGGAGTTGATTAATCAGATCTTCAGAGATTTAATGTCTTTTATCTTCAGCTGATTTGGTCTAAGGCTGTGACTGAAGTCAGTTGTAGTTCTCGTGTTTCTCTTTCCTTTGGTAATTATGCTTGTTAACATCAGGTGTTTATCATTAATGTTCAATCATCACTTAATTATCTCATTAACTCCAACACTGCTTCAATGGTATTTAACTCTGTAATGTGGACACACATGAACACTAAGCAGTGGTCATTAACCTGGGCATTTTTCTGCGTACTATTACATAAATCTTACCTGTTTCATTTACGTATGACTGACAAATATGAATCAAATTACGTTTATTAGTTTGTTTATGTTAAAACTATGTAATCCAAATGGATGGAAAATTTGAGTGTAATTCAATTACATAAAACTTTTAAAGATTTTTATTTTTTATTTTTTTTTGAGTGTAGGGTGTCCCATTTGTCATTTTAGGTTTCAGAAGGGTGCTCGCGAGTGCTCCCTTTGCAGTCGATATGCGCCCTCGATGCGCACTTTTGCTGAGCTCGCACTGGTACAAGCTCCGCAGCAGACTTCTTTCCGACAGTCAAAGCAGCATTACTGTCATGAAAGTGTGGACTAGGAAGATCACGAGTGTTTACGGTGCCATTTGGGACAGATCAATGTTTGCTGCTCCTGCTGCCTCTGTGTCCGAGCTGTCACTACTGCTGACGTCACTCACAGCACTGCTGTAGCCTGGCAAAAAAAATGTTTGTGTCATTTAGAGGGAAAATGTGTGCATTTTAGCCTTTGATTTAACAATTTTTCAAAAGTTGCAAAAAGTCGACAAATAATTGTTAAAAGTAGGTAAATTTGTTCCTAGGTGCCAGGGCAGTCTGAAAAGTTGCTAAATCTAGCAACAAAATTGCTAAGTCGGCATCACTGCAAGCAAGTTTCAAACACGTTCGCTGACTGGCGTCCATTGGTCAGACAAACTGATAGTCCCGCCCCAAAATCACGCCATTGGTTGAGCCAATGTTATTATGTAGAGCTCAGTCAGACTGATCAAATAATCCATTTATACTCTCAAGTTCCTGTTTTAGTCATTTTTTTTTTTTTTTACTGCATAGGCAATAAATTAATTTAGTCAAAAGCACTTTATAAAATACCAATAGAATAAAACCAGTCTTTAAAATGAATGTGATGCACTGAAGAAACACTTCATTAAACTCTGAAGTCAGTTAAAAAATTATGGTTCTGTCTGTGAGTCCTGCATGTTTATTTCCCTCTTTATTAATTAACATCTCTCTCTCGCTCTCTCTCTCTCTCTCTCTCTGTCTCTGAGGAAGTGGGCGTCTCTTTCACATTTAGCAGTTTATTTTAAAGATGCTTACAGGAAATACTCAAAACTCATCTGAACACACATCGAGAGCTTCAGAAGATCTGAATCTACTGACAACAGAGAAGATCATTTAATAAGAGAGAAGAATGAAGATCATCTTGACTTTCACTCTGATGATGATTCCTGGTAAGAATCTGAACTCAAGTTCTGATCCAACAATCACATCAGAAGAACCAGAACTGTTATTAAATAATGATCAAAAGTATTTAGGTCATTCCCAATATGCATACTTATGCACTAAATGACGTTTTGTAGTATAAATATTGTGAGTAATGTGTTCACACTGAAAATTACACATAGAAAAAAGTGCATTTTAAATACCAGATGATGCACTTAACAAAACAAACAAAAAACGTTGGTCAGTGTTGGACACTTCATGCACTCGACTGTCGCAGCTTTAATTGTGTGTCGGAGGGGGAGGGGCATCAGACTCTGATGTTGAATGACAAAATAACCTTATAAAATTCACACACATGGTTTAGTACATAGTGCATAAGTACATAGTGTATAGTGCGTCATTTGGGACTCAACTTTTATCTTCACCTAATATGGTGAAATTATCTTTAGGGACATTTAAAAAATGTTATATGTTAGTGTTGTATTAAGATGCTGGTTTGTTGTAGGTGTCGTGAGCTCCATCAGTGTGACAGGATATTCAGGAGGTGGAGTCAAGATCACATGCAAATATGATGAAGGATATACAGAAAATGAAAAGTTTTTTTGTCGAGGTGATCAGAGACCCACATGTTCTGACCTCATCAAGACTGAGACTAAATATGAATGGGTTAAATCTGGAAGATTCTCTCTGTATGACGACACAAGTTCAACAGTCCTGAAAGTGACCATCAGAAATCTGAGTGAAGAGGATTCTGGGATGTACTACTGTGCAGCTGATATTTCTTTAGCTGAAGATCCCTACACTGAAGTGAATCTGAAGGTTATAAGAGGTGAGTAACTGAAACCCTCAAACCCATGATGATCTCCACAACATCATGATACTCAACACTGACTGTAATTACTGCCGTTCACTCGTCAAACTCATAACAGACGCCATCAATAACCTTTTTTATGAGTGTAAGATTTACACTCATAATCTTGACTTCATTCATAAATGTTGCAGCAAAGTGAGCAGATATGTGTTTATATTGAGAACAAAATGTGTTCAACAGGTCAACAAATCAGGCGCGTGAGAGGATATTCAGGAGGAAACGTCACTATAAACTTCAAATATGAGAAGAAACACAAGAATGTGAAAGTCTGTAAAACTGCAGTAGATCAATGTTTTACTGCAATAATCACTAACAGAGCAACAGAATGGAAACAGGACAGATTCTCCGTTCATGATGACAGATCTGCAGGTCTCTTACGTGTGTTTATCAGAGAGCTGAATGTGAACGACTCTGGAGAATATAAGATTACAGTCAAAGTTTCTGAAGAATACAGTGTCTTCTCTGAGTTTAATCTGGACATCAGAGATGGTGAGACGCTTTCAGTAATTTCTGCATTATTTGTCAGAATCCATGAATATATCTGGTAATTTAAAAGCATAGACTCTCTTCTTTCTTTTGGTATATTGCATGCTCAGATATTCATACAAAATTTTCTGGGGTCCATGAAAGTTTTGTGAAAATTATCAAAAAACTCTGGCAATGGCTGCAACTTAAAAAAAAAAAAAAAAAAAATGCTGGTGGGAAAGAGTTAAGTGCTTGTGAAAGAGGTGTGTTTTCAGCTGCTTCATAAAGATGTGGTCTCAGCGGTTCTGGTGGAGGTTTGCCAGCTCATTCCACCAGAGTGAGCTGTAGTTGTAGATCAGTAGTTCTCTAATCCTGCTCCTGGAGACCCACAACACTGCACATTTTGAATGCTTCCTTTCTCTCACTCATCAATTTCAGGTCTTGGAGTCTCTATTAATGATCTGATGACCTGAATCAGGTGTGTTTGATTAAGGAGACAAAGTGTGCAGTGCTGGGTTGGGCTGGCAGGAACATGGTTGAACACCATCATATAGATTAACCACTGATGAAGTGGTTACTGAAGTATCTTTATATGTAATTATCTTGAGAAGAGCTAACAGTGTGTGAACACAAGAACTGGACATCTGAACAAAGTTTGCAAGTGTGTGGTTATTTGGTGTTACTACAGTATTGTGGCAATTTGAACACAGTATTACTACAGTCTTTTAACTTCAGTGCTAGTGTTGTCATTTGGATGCAGTACAAGTGCAGTTTTGAGTATTTCCGTTAGTCAACTTTACTACACTTACAGTAAAAACTGCAGTTAAGAATGCTTGCAGATGAAAATTCTGTCCTTGAGTTATGCTTTTTTTGTATTATTCACCATGAGAAAACGTATGTGTTTATTTATAAGTTCCTTTAACTCAAATGAACAGCTTGTGGTTTTGTTTTCTGGGCATCTGTGCCTCAGCAAACATGAATTCTGGGTAGAAGACGTGTGAATGAGATCAGTAACAATGAGACACATGATGTCAAGTTCTGTGTGAAAAAAACATCCTTTAAGCCGCGCACACACTTAACAACTGTAAGGCCGATTATGAATGTAAACTGATACTTATGACGTCCACCCTGCTGAAAAAAACAGCATATGCTGGTTAAGGTAGGTTTTGGAGCTGGTATGCTGGTCCATGCTGGTCCTGGAACAGCATAGGACCAGCATAAGACCAGCATAAGACCAGCATAATACCAGCATACCAGCTCCAAAACCTACCTTAACCAGCATATGCTGGTTTTTCAGCAGGGCAGTCAGAGTCAGTTGCGTTCAGTCAGCGATTACAGTCGGTGTTTAAATTGTAAGTATGTAAATCTGCCCTCAGTTGAAGGAAACAGTCTTTGTGTGTTGAGCTCAGTCCTAGAATGTTTCAGCTAGTCATTAAGTGCTAGTCATTAATAGTTTATCTTTCCATGTTATTATTGTTTTAGATGCATATGTTCCAAAAACGACAAACAACTCTTCTCTGATCGTTCCTCTGGTTCTGGTTCTTGTGGTTCTGATCATCGCTGGACTCTTATTACTGTTTTTCTGTAAGAAGCGACAGTCTCGAGGTAAAACTCATTCTTCTTCAGATGCAGAAATTCTCCATTTATACCGAGTTTAAAACACAAAGATTTGTTTTTCATATCTGTCGCCACCTATTGGATACAAATACAAAATACAGATATCTGATGATGTTTGAAAACATTTACACAAGACGTCAGTGTTGAAATGTAATATAATGTCATTAATTTAGGATGCTTGTTTTTATCAGGCAGTGATTCGTCATCTCAGACTGGACCAGGAAAACATGAAGTGGTGAGTCCAGTTACTGTATAAAATGAGATTAATGTCTAATGCCTTCCATCCTGAAGATCTTCAGAGCTGTAAATAATTTCTCTGTCTCTCCTCAGGTTTCTCACACTGGTTGTGATTATGAGGAGATTAAAGACACTCACAAACAATTACCCACAAGCCCCTCTGATTCCTCTGCTACAGTTGAGAAAGCCACTGGAGACTCTCAGCGCTGCATCACATCTGCTGAGGATCTGAATTACGCAGTGGTGAATTTCCACAAGAAATCAGACTGTCCTGACAGTGTCAGTATCAGGAATAACCAGGATTACAGTGAATACACTGCTGTCAATTATCTCACTGCTTGATGAGCCACAGCAGAGAATATAAATGAGCTGAATGTTTTGTTTTTAGGATTAGGCTTCCATGTTTGGTATTTTTGTTAGTAATAAAGTCACTTAGTGATGCTCTTCTGCTGTATATTGAAGCCTGCTGTATATTTTTGTGAGTCAGTTGTGAGTCACCTAGTCCTTGGAGAATCGTTTGAGTGTATTTTAATTGATTGTGTTGGTCATAAACAAAATATGGAAATTCTTATCTGTTAACCTTTTTCAGTCTGAACAGTTGAAACTCTCATAGCTATACATTGTCTATCATAACTCTCCATTTGTACATAAAATCTCAAAATTGTACATCTGTAAATGACATCTTAAACTGTACACCTGCAAATAACATATCCGTACATTCATAATAAATATTGTTTGCGTTCTATATTCCTATCACTGTAGCCTACTGTATAGAATTTAAATTTAGTATTTTTTATAATATTAATATTGTTATATTTCATTTTATTGTGTAATTCCTATGTTTATCTGCACTGCAAGCTTCAAGCCTGTGCATCCCATTTCTCCCCAGATTCATGGTGGATGAGTGAACCATGGAGTTCTCCATCTGTTAAATCGAGGTCACCACCTTTGCCGCTCAAGATGGCATTAATCAATGTTTGTACTCTGGTCAATAAAACTTTCATTCTGCACAATTTCTTCACTTCAAAGAACTTGGATTTCCTATTAATGACTGAAACCTTGTTTAAAGAGGGAGACTCGAGTCCCTTTTCTGAACTCGTCCCTCATGATTGCACTTTTTTACAATTTCCAGACGTGGAGGAAGACTCGCTGCTGTCTTCAAATGCAAGTACATTACATGCATCATCCCAGCTGATGTTTATTCTAGCTTTGAGGTACAGCTTTTTCAGATAGATCTGGTATGTCCAGTTCAATGTGTTACTATCGAACCCTCGAATTAACAACGTCTTCCTAGATGAATTTACAGATCTATTAAGAGAACTGGTTCCACTCTTTGATAATATCTTGGTGTTGGGTGATTTAATATTAATTTGTGTTGCCCCACTAAACCTCTGGTAAATGATTTTAAAAAATGATTTTGTACAGTGGGTGCAAGGGCCTACACATGCCCGTGGTCATATGTTGAATTTGGCTCTTTCACATGGATTTTAAATTTCAGACATTGAAACCAATGACATATGTTTTTCAGACCTAAAATCTGCACTATTTTCTTTAAAAACTTAACTGATACGATGGAAACAGAGTAGTTTGCATCACTGGATGCATCACTAAACTTAAATATTAATATTAAATTGAAGCATCACGAGAGACTCAATATCTGTAGTGGTTACAGCCCTGAATTACATTTAAATGCTATTAAATGTTAAAACCTCTTTACAGTTATTGCTCTCAATATAAATACATTATTTGTGTCACACGTATAATTCTAAACTTAAACTGAACAACAAATGTTTGAGTGAAATGAAAACTTTCCTCCATTCATGAGTTCAGCTCTGAAACATGAGCAGCGACTCTCCTCCATCTTCAGGAGATCAGACTGATCAACACTAGATGGAGCCGCTTGACTGTCAGTCCTCGAGACTTTCACACTCACTTCAGGTTTATTTGTGTCACTCTTTCGTGGTTTGTGGTTTTCAGCAGGTTTTATCTGATGTGTTTCATGTGTGTCCCTGTGGAGACCAGATTCACTGAAGCAGTAAAAGAGTCATTCAAACAAAGATACGCTGGAAAACTCAACAGATGGTGAGGTTTATGAATGAGAATTCACTTATATATTTATTGATATTATATTTAACTTATTATGATATTTAGTAATTAAATGGCAAATGTCATTCAAACTGAAAGACAAATGATGTGTACTGAACCTTAAATTTGTCTCCATGTTAATGATGTTTGGATGATTATTAAGTTAAATCTTAAAGTGTAATTGATATTCTCACTGGTATAATAATTAATCAAAGAGATACATGCATTTATAAGGTAACCATGTGAACCGCTGCTGTTTGTGACCATCAGATGTCACTGTCCAGTGTCTTACTTTCACTTTCACTCTCTCTCAGAGGAAGTGGGCATCTCCGTCACATTCAGCACTTCTTGTTAAACATGTAACCAGGAAAGAAACACTCAAAACTCATCTGAACACACATCGAGAGCTTCAGAAGAACTGAATCTACTAACAACAGAGAAGATCATTTAATAAGAGAGAAGAATGAAGATCATCTTGACTTTCACTCTGATGATGATTCCTGGTAAGAATCTGAACTCAGAGTAAATCACTAAAAACAGCACAGATTTGATGAGGAGAGTCTTTCACTTCTGTTGAATTTACTTTTTTTTTTTTTTTTTTTTTTTATATATAAATTTGAAAGTGCATCTCCGTTCATTATCATAAATATGTTAGTGTATTTTAATGCTGGTTTGTTGTAGGTGTCGTGAGCTCCATCAGTGTGACAGGATATTCAGGAGGAGGAGTCACAATCACATGCAAATATGATGAAGAATATACAGCATATATAAAGTATTTTTGTAGAGGACAGTGGTCAGACTGCACAGACCAAATCAAGACTGATGAGAAAGATAAATGGGTTCATTCTGGAAGATTCTCCCTGTATGACGACACAAGATCAGCAGTCTTCACTGTGACCATCAGAGATCTGAGAGAACTGGATTCTGACACGTACTGGTGTGGAACTGAAAAATTTGGAAACGATTTATACACTGAAGTGAATCTGAAGGTTATAAGAGGTGAGTAACTGAGAGCCTCAAACCCATGATGATCTCCACAACATCACCATACTCAACACTGACTGTAATTACTGCCGTTCATAAAAGACACCATCAACATCTTTTTTTACATTTTATGTAAGATTTACACTCATAATCTTGACTTGCATTCATAAATGTTGCAGTAAAGTGAGCAGATATGTGTTTATATTGAGAACAAAATGACAAATTATCTGGATTTGTGTTTAACATATCAGCAAATCAGGAGTGTGAGAGGATATTCAGGAGGAAATGTTACTAATGTTACTACCATGTGAAATATTTCTGTAAAACTGCAGCAGATCAATGTTTCACTGTAATAAACTCTAACAGAGCAGCAGAATGGGAACAGGACAGACGATTCTCCGTTCATGATGACAGATCTGCAGGTCTCTTGTGTTCAGAGATCTAAATGTCGATGATTCTGGAAAATACAGAATTACAGTCAAAGCTTCTGAAGACTACAGTTTCTTCTCCGAGTTTAGTGAGACGCTTTCAGTCATTTATTCATTGTTTGACAGAATCCATGAATATATCTGGTAAGTCTAACATTGCTGCACTTTATTTTGATCTGCAATTAAAAATAATTAATTTCATATTACTACAGTAAAGCATTAGTGTGGTAATTTGGACACAGTATTACTACAGTGTTTTAACTGCAGTTAATGGTGTTCATCCAGTAACATTATGTAGTGTATTATTCAGTGTGAAATCATAGGCTTAAGCTCCAGAAACTCAAACAAACAGCTTGCAGATCTGTTTTCTAAGTGTCTGTGTATCAGCAAACATGAATTCTGGGTAGTGAGTGTGTGAATGACATCAGTAACAAGTGTCTGTATCATGAGAAAAGTGTCAAGTTCTAGGTGTGAAAAAAAAAAAGAAAAAAGAAAAAAAAAAACATTTAGAAATTCATTGTTTTATTGTTTTTTAAAAAAAGTGATTGATTTATCTGGTCAGACAGATGTGCAGTAAACAGAGTTCAAGATGAACATTTACCATTTTTTTTTTTTCTGTAAAGCTGCTTTGAAGCAATATTTAATGTGAAAAACAAACTAAAAATAAAATGATCTCACTCTTAACTTTTGTTTTCAGACTGTAGCATCTAGATTTCTGATTTAAAGGTGAAGTGTTTATTTTATGGTCATAGTGTCTTCAAACACAATTACAAATTACTGTTTTCAAACAAGTTTCAAACACTGATGACTATCATTTCATTGGTCAGACAAACTGATAGTCCCGCCCCAAAATCACTCCATTGGTTATTGTGTGGAGCTCAGTCAGACTGACCAAATAACCCATTTATATTATCAAGTTGATTTAATCTTTGTTTGTTTGTTTGTTTTACTGCAATAGACAATAAATAAATAATTTAGTCAGAGAGCCTTTACATTATACAAGGGGAAAACTATTAAATATCACATTGGGGGAAAAAGGGAAATAAAATGAAAGAAACAATAAATCTATAAAAACAATAAATCTAATCGATGGATCAGCTAAAGGTGCCCTAGAAGTGATATTTCACAAGATGTAATATAAGTCTCTGGTGTCCCCAGAATGTGTCTTTCAGCTCAAAATACCCCATATATATTTTTTTTATTATACCATATTTAACTGCCTATTTTGGGGTGGAATTAAAAATGTTCTGATTTGGGGTGTGTACACCTTTAAATGCTCGTGCTCCCCGCCCCCAAGCTCGCGACTCCATTAAACATTGCATAAATAATACTGAAGTTCACAATATAACTCTCAAAATGGATCTTTACAAACTGTTGGTGATGCAGCGTATCAGATCACGTAAGTATGGCATGTATTTTGTAGATGTTTGCCAACATTTGATTCTGAATGAGTTTGATAGTGCTGCACGGCTAACGTGGCTAAAGCTACACACTGTTGGAGAGACTCGATAAGAATGATGCGTTTATGAATTATACAGACTCTAATTCAACTGAACATCTTACCACCTATCCCCATCTCATTCAATTTAATTAAAAGCCCTTCCTTCATAACATATCATATGCCTTTTCTGTCAAAAATAAATAAATAAATAAAATAAAAAATGTTGCCAAGACATAATATTTACTTTTCTTTATAATGCTTTTCACATTTCATTCTCCAAACAAATTATAGGATCCATAGTTGTTCGTCCCTTACAAAAACCACTCTGATAAGGGGAGAAAAGTCCTCTGTTTTTCTATTTCGTATACTAACCTTTTAGTTATGATTTTCTCCATGAGTTTGCAAAGGTAAGATGTCAAAGCTATTGGTCTATAATTTTTAACTTCTGTTTTATCCATACCAGGAACCTTTATCCTTTCCCACAGGAACTATTACTGATTTTTTCCAACCAGTATCCTCCCTTGTTCCCATATTTTGTTTGTCCCATAAGTATAAAAATCACATTTTTTTTTTTTTTTTTTTTTTTTGCTACATCAGACAGTTGTTCAATCATTTTATTATTGCTATTTTAAGTTCAAACAATGTGAACTTTGCATCAAGCAGACTCTCACTTATCCCCTTTATTCCCAGTACTTCTTTGTTTTCCTTAAATATCTTTGCTCTCCATGATACCTTTTCATTAGATTCTGAGAGCTATGTACTTTAACAAAGGTTTTTGCAAGCATTCCTGCTTTCTCCTCATTAGTTATTGCTTCCATACCATTATTTTTAAGCACAGGCAAAGAAAAGTCCCTTCCAATGCCTCCCTTCTTCCTAATTATTCCCCATATCTTACTAACCTGGATTCCTGTCCCGACATTACTGCAAAAATCTCTCCAATATATTTTCGTTTTGCTTGTTGTATAATTCTTTTAACTTCCCACAAAGTGTTATGAGTATTGAAGTCTCCACATACTATAATTTGGCCATTTCCCACCTCATATATACTATCAAGCATCTCTCTCTATAATTACTACCTTGTTGAATGAAAGTAATCACTCCAATTGCAGAACTTCTATTTTACGAACTGCTGTATAACCATGAATTATAAAATCAAGTGATGGTTTTAACCAGGTTTCCTGTATACATGTGATGTTTGGTTTAACAGATAATTCTTCTATGAAATGTTTTAATCTTGTCCATTGGCAATTAAACTTCTGACATTCCAATGTAAAATGGATAGTATCATCAATGCCCTCCTCCTCCACCACATGTTGACAGTGTTTCAGATATCTCTGCTGTTAGTGCTGCATTAATTAATTCGACTGATAGCTTCTCTATCCCTATAGGTACTCTTCTGCAGCTTTTGTGATTATCTTGATTCTCTCTGTTCTACTGTTTATTTGTGCTGAGCAGCTGATAATCTTCCCCTTTGTGGTCGTGTTTAATTTAAAAATGGCGGATTTGAGCTGCTCTAGTTTTGACATCAGATGCCAACTGTTTCTGTGTGTCATGTGTGTAGCACCAAAAAACCTTTTAGAAACACGACCACGAATGATTTGGAGGGCAACAGTGCCAGATTAGCAGTCAATAAGCTTTAGCTTTAGAAGATTTTTATTTCACAATGAAAATCACAGATCCACTTTCATTAATTAAAGAAAAGAAAAAAATATTGCATTGGCTTGTAGTCACCAGCAGGTGGTGCAAAGAACACGCAAAGTATGACATCTTCACTGGGACAGACTTATTTATACTGACAATATTTATACTGCATTTCACTTAAGCTCCAGCACTGATCTATCTTGTACTTTAAACTTGACATTGTGCAGTAGTAAATACTGTTAAATTATGTTCATCATTTGTAAGTCACTTTGGATAAAACCATCTGCTAAACAAATAAATGTGACTCATGACACTCCTGTCAATCATTCAGAGCTCCACCCACAGAGAGACAGATCAAAGCTGTAAAATAATTTGCCATTTGTCCAAAACACTATGGCTCCTTCATCACATACTGAAAAAAGAAAGACAGAATTAGAGAATGAATACATTAATATTTAATACACTTTAACTCCCGGGTTGGTATAAAATGACTTGAGTTACTTTATCTTAAACAGTAAATTATATTTAGCGTATCAGGTCTTCATCATTAAATCATAGTGTGTTGACCCATCACACCACAAACTATAATAATAACTATATTAGCATCTACAACAATAGATGCTTACAATAAAGATAAGATAACCACAACAATAGCTATATTAATGTCCACACCAGTGGACGGTTTTCACGTTTAGTTCTGTTTAGTTTCTGTCTGAATGGACTTTCAGTTTGTTGTCTTTTATCACGTGTTCCTTTGTTCTATGTTCCCACCACAATCTGTCACCATGGACACTAATCATCATCATCAGCTGTTCGTCATTTGAGTTAATCGTCTGTGTCATTATATAAGTTGTTCCCTGTCCTGCACTCCTATGTGTTTACACTACCTGCCTGCCTGTCATTGTTGGAGTTTGATATTAAACATTTGGAACTTATCTTCTGCCTTTGTCTGCTTTCCTGCAAGCACCGTTACAACGGTACTGTAAAGATAACTATAACAATAATTATATAACCGTCCAAACCAATATATGATAACTATATTAGCGTCCTCACCAATGAACAAAACTATAACATTAACTTCGCATTACATTTTCATAAATAAGCTCAGTCAGCTCAACATCACCAGCTTGACGTCTCACATGATGAAGTATGGATTGAATCATCTTTGTAATTAAAGAACAAAACAGAAAATACACAAAATACATAACTATATTAGTGTCTACACCAATGGAAGATAACTATAACATTAACTTACTGTTAAATTTTCATAAACAGGTTCGGTCAACTCAACATCAGAAGCTTGACGTCTTGTATGATGAGGTCTGGAACGATTCATCTTTGCCATTAAAAGAGAAAACAGAAGGAATAACTGACACAATATAAAGTCACAACAGCATTCAGACTTTCAATCTTTTCATTAGTACATTTCCCTGATCAGTAAACTAACCATAACCAAACTCATTTTTCTCACCTGAGACTCCAGTGTGTCATTTCTCTTTTTCATCCTGCTTCTCCTTAAAAATATGGGAAAATATTTCATATATCTTCATTGGTCAACTTTGTGTAGAATTATTCTTATTCGTTTCTATGATGAAAAAAAGTCTAGAATACAGTTAAATACCTGCAATAAAATATTACAAACAGCGTCTTACCAAACGAGCAACATCGTAAGGACAACTGCAGCTCCACAAACCACTCCAATGGACATGTACAATATCACCAGATGTTCTACAAAAAAAGTAAATTAATTTGCATCACTTTAGAAAGAGTAAAGTAAGTTTATGAGCTGCTCTACCTTTAACAGTCACAGTTACAGCGTCTGATCTCTGGGATCCATGTTGATTGTGAGCCTGACAGTAGAAGCGTCCACTCTGTAGTGCACTGAAACTCTGTCCAGATCCAACAGCTGAGCTTTCATTCTCTTTAAACCAGCTGAAGTTCAGAGCAGGAGGGTTTGAATCACTGCTGCAGATCAGAGTCACTGAATCTCCTGACACTATTTCACCAGATCCATTTATCAATACTGAAACGTTCCTGGGAGGATCTAAAACGGATACAATTGAAAATGTTGGAAAATTGTGGATTTGGATGTGAACAATGTGCAGATGATCATTAACTCACACATGACGTTTAAAGTCACAGCATCAGAGTATTTCTCTCCATGTTCATTGATGGACTTGCACTTGTATTCTCCACTGTCATCAGAGCTGATCTTTGAGATGTTGTAGATTCTTCCAGATCCTACAAACGTTCTTCCTTTAAACCAGCTGAAGTTCAGAGCAGGAGGGTTTGAATCACTGCTGCAGATCAGAGTCACTGAATCTCCTGACACTATTTCACCAGATGGACTGATGGACACTGAGACGCTCTTTGGTGCATCTAAAAGGACAACAATTAAATAATCTCATTCAAACACAATCTCTATTTTTTATTTTTTTTAAAGTACAAATGAATCTGCACTCACACATGACATTGAGCTCAACAGCAGGAGAGGTGTGATTGTGTCCGTGTACAGCACAGCTATATCTGCCTGCATCCTCTCTTCTGACTGACTGCAGCAGGAGTTCATTGTTTCTGTCTCTTCTCTCAGTTAATGGCTGTGAGTTTCTGTACCAGATGAATGTTGCTCTGTCAGTCAGAGTGCAGCTGCTTTTACATGTCAGACGGACTGAATCTCCCTCTGTCACTCTCTCAGGAGACTCCACCTGAAGATCTGAACACAACACACACATTATATCTAGTGATGCTGTCATACACTGATTATTATTCAACATAATGTACAGAAGAAGAGAGAAACCTCACCAAAGTCACCTGTGAATGTAAGAGTCACTCCTGGTTTACCAATCCATTTACCATCAGGTTTATCAGTGATGAATCTGAAACAGTACTCGTGTGAATCCTTCAGTGTCACATGACTCAGTCTGATGGTGCAGTTCTGCTGTTCATCTCCCAGATACTGAAGCCTCTGACTGTATTCAGGGTCCTTAGACAGATCTGGAAACTCTCCTGTGTCCTCTTTATCTTTTGTTTTGGTCCAGAACACTCTCATGATCTGATATCCAGTAGGGTATGTATAAGTGCAGCTCATTATCACTGATGAGTCATTTAGTGCACAGATGTGTGAAGGACTGTAACTCACACCCCAATCAGCACTAGAAACCCCTGAAACACAGAATTCATAGAGTGAAGAAAACAGCATCTGCTTTTGTACAAAGAATGTTGGGGAGGGAAATTGCTTACAGTTTCCTCTTTAGTCATTCACTCACCGTGAATCATGAGCAGAAAGATCAGAGGAAGAGGAGGAGCCATTCTGACTGACATCAGAGCAACACCTACAACAAATGAACAGTGGCTTATTTCTGCTGTCATGAATCAGAAGTTTTAAACTTGATTTTAGTCTACTTTTTATACGATAATACATAATAAGCATGTAAATATTATCATTAGTTCACTGCCTGTGTCGGTGGTGGTGTTTATTGAGGTTTGGTTTAGAAATACTGTGTTTAAGCTACTTTATCACACATTCTCCATTTTCTCAAGTTTCTTTTTTCCAGCTAGTGCAAATCGAGCCCCATCTACAATGCAAAGTGAACCTTATACACACAATAAAACACACACAATCCTGCTCTAATCGCTGCAAAACATGGCCAAACACTAAACACTTACACAACCACTACAATAAAAGAAGCAGAAAAATGAAGATTAAAGAAAAATCCATTCATTTTATCATGCTTGTCCTCAAATAAATGTCTTGAAGACCAGCTAGAATTTTAAACACCGGTTTATGATGTAATAGTAATCCACGATAAAGCATTTTAACCAAAGCTGTATTTATTGACTGAGCTCAGAAATCGTGTTAAATATATTATTAAACAACATTTTATTTCCAAAAATTAGACCAAACAGTGTGTTTAGATCAGGGGTTCTCTACTCTTTCCTGCAGATTTTTGCTCCAAATCTCATCAAACACAAGCTAATCGAGGTCTACAGGTCTACTAGAAAAATATAGGCAGTGAATTTGATGAAGGTTGGAGCTAAACTCTGCAGGAAAGTGGATTTCGAGGCCAGAGTTACATCTTAATATACTGTATATATCAGCTCACACCCCTTCATGTTTTCACATTTTCCACCGTATGCTAAAATACTTTCAATTTTCATTCCAATCTACACTCCATACCCCATAATTACAACACAAACAGCAGCTTTATACATTTGTCAAATTCACACCATTAAAAAAAAATAAAGTTAATTTAACAGAAAGCTGTTTGATGATAATGAATCTAAAGAACGATTAGTAAATGATGCTCTTACCTTTTTTGCCAGCACTAAAATGACCGGGTTGAAACAGCACTGGGTTTCTTATACTCTGAAACACGTGGTTAACACCTTATGTTTTAACATGTGGTCTTATTCATGACACTTCACTTAGTGTTGGTTTAGTTTATCAAGTCAAAAGAGTAACATCACAGAGAACACATCAGACTAAAGACGTAAAATAAAAGTTAAACTGAGAGAAACTCTACACCGGTTCTCAGAGATGCTCATGTTATGTTTTCAAACTTATCTGCATCTTCCTAAAGAACCAATAATATAATTTCTTCATTGTGCTTTTGATAAACTTCGATTAGCAATTTGGTAATAAACAATAAGAACTTGCTGATTAAGTACTAGAATATTACAGATGCTTCCTCTGAATGTCTAAACATCAATCTTATGAGATCTTCTAAGCTTATTTTTCTAATAGTGGCCATGTGTCACTTCATAGTGTCTGATTCTCTGTTGTCTCTAACTGTAAATATAGTCATATAGATACAGTTTTGTATCCATATATTTGTATTTATCTTGTCCAACTTCGAACTAGCAGCATCTTTCAGTGTGACCCTTGTGAGAGATGGGGCGTTTTGCGAAATCATCCCCTATACCCTTTCACTATTCACATTTTAAAAGCACTGGCATGTAACTTTCCTCCCATCTTGTATATATTTTTTTTTTCATCACCATGTCCCTTTAGGTGCTCAGAAGAAGTAAGCAGTAAACCCTAGGCCTGTTAAAATATTCACACTTGCGGTCTTTGCACTTGACCCCTTGTCTACTAACATGATGTATTTCCTGTATTTGGCCCAAGTGTTCAAGTAGGTGTGAAGATTGCAAGTGTTAGTAGAGCTTTTGATAACCTGATGTACAAATGCAAGTGTTTACACGGTTTTATTTGATTACAATATCTAATTTAACTTAGTTTGGAATATTTTCCCCAACATTTTGGGGAACGCAAGTTCCTGAACATGATGCATGATGGGATACACAAAGCATATTTGAGTGTTTGTAAAGGGCACTGAGTGCTGACGTCTTTCACACCTGGGACAGTCTTGCGCACTTCCTGTCACATGCAAACGCTCTCAAATAGCTAAGACCTCAAGAGTGGGTGTTTGGACAGGCCCACCGTAGTCCACTTAAAAGAGTGAATAAAGACGATTGAGCACCATTTTCTGCACCAGTCACCATTCTATTGTACACTCATTATTGCGGTGCATTATGGGATTGAATTAGCACTCTCTATGCCACTACAAATGTCTGTACCCTACAATAGTGCACTATAAGGGTGAAGTTGCTTCCTCTGGCTGAGGAATGATTTCAGAACACATCCATGGACAGACGAGACTTCACAGATGATGCTGATGAACTGTGAATATCTCAAGGAGGTAAAAAAATATCTTAAGAATGTCTATATAATATCTACAAGCTATCCGTTAGCATTCCCATTCATCTCAAATGACATTTGTTTGGCTGACTGACACACACAGACCTGAAGTACCAGCTCTTTAAGCTCACATGCAGCAGATGTAGATGAGGAAACATTTGGGTGTACCAAGAGTAATATATCTGAAGTTCTTCCTGTAGAGGGCGCTAGCGCTGGGATGCTTTATTCATTTATTATGATAAGACTAGTGACGTGAGAGTTCATTTATGAAATGATTTTGCACACCGAGGACATCTGCTGACCAAACAAAGACAAAGCTGACAAGCAAAGGAAAGACAGGCTGAATATTCTAATACGATATCCTATACAATTTTCATAATATGTATAACTCAATGTGATGTTTTTATAAACACTATGTACACTAGAGCACAGTGTTTTTTTTTTTTTAAACCAAGCAAATTTATTTCAAAAAAATAGTTGACACACACACACACACACACACACACACACACAAGTACAATCTCATTTTACTTAACATATAACACATAAATTGTACGAATATGACTCATATTGATGAATAAAAATGCCTATAAGGAAAGGTCAGAAACATTTGTTAATACAGTAAAATTGGTAAGTAGCTAGGCATAAGCCACTACAGTAATTTAAAAATATACAAAATAACACAAAGTGAAATGTGGCATTTTGGGGTTACCATGGTAAATACACAATATGCTACTAACATGAACCGCTAATGAAACATGGAAACTGCTGCTGATGAATAGAATGAATATCATCATTTCATGCCTCCCAGTTTACACACAACATACCAGTTACGTGATTTATTGGTACTTTACTTTTATTTCATGTCTTTCTAACTGACAATGTAGTCTCAGCCTCATTTAAGGCTCATTTAAAATGGACTGTGGCAACGTGGAAAACTGTTCTGTGGTCAGACGAATCAAAATTTGAAGTTCTTTTTGGAAAACTGAGACGCCATGTCATCCGGACTAAAGAGGACAAGGACAACCCAAGTTGTTATCAGCGCTCAGTTCAGAAGCCTGCATCTCTGATGGTATGGGGTAGCATGAGTGCGTGTGGCATGGGCAGCTTACACATCTGGAAAGGCACCATCAATGCTGAAAGGTATATCCAAGTTCTAGAACAACATATGCTCCCATCCAGATGTCGTCTCTTTCAGGGAAGACCTTGCATTTTCCAACATGACAATGCCAGACCACATACTGCATCAATTACAACATCATGGCTGCGTAGAAGAAGGATCCGGGTACTGAAATGGCCAGCCTGCAGTCCAGATCTTTCGCCCATAGAAAACATTTGGCGCATCATAAAGAGGAAGATGCGACAAAGAAGACCTAAGACAGTTGAGCAACTAGAAGCCTGTATTAGACAAGAATGGGACAACATTCCTATTCCTAAACTTGAGCAACTTGTCTCCTCAGTCCCCAGACGTTTGCAGACTGTTATAAAAAGAAGAGATGATACATTTTCTCAGTTTAAACATTTGATATGTCATCTATGTTGTATTCTGAATAAAATATTGAAATTTGAAGCTTCCACATCATTGCATTCCTTTTTTATTCACAATTTGTACAGTGTCCCAACTTTTTTGGAATCAGGTTTGTACTTTATGTAGATCCCAATTAGCCTCTCTCATTCTCCATCTTGGGGGCCAGTTCTCTTCTACCTGTAAGTTTTGATGTTTTATCTTAATCCAAATAGGATTATGATCATTTCCAATTGTATTATCTTTAAAAAAACATCCCACTGACTTATCCTTGCTAATTATTCTGAAACTATTGTCAATAGCTGACTCCTTTCCATGAACTGCATCATAGTCTCTCTCCCATCATTAGACATACTAATTGGTTGTCATCCATAAACTCTTCAATAATCATCTGTTTTTGTACTTTCCCACAATGTGTTATGAGCATTAAAGTCTCTGCATACTATAATTTTGCCATTTCCCACCTCATATATACTATCAAGCATCTCTCTCAATAATTACTACCTTGTTGAATGAAAGTAATCACTCCAATTGCAGAACTACTATTTTTACGAGCTGCTGTATAACCATGAATTATAAAATCAAGTGATGGTTTTAACCAGGTTTCCTGTATACATGTGATGTTTGGTTTAACAGATAATTCTTCTATGAAATGTTTTAATTCTTGTCCATTGGCAATTAAACTTCTGACATTCCAATGTAAAATGGATAGTATCATCAATGCCCTCCTCCTCCACCACATGTTGACAGTGTTTCAGATATCTCTGCTGTTAGTGCTGCATTAATTAATTCGACTGATAGCTTCTCTATCCCTATAGGTACTTTTCTGCAGCTTTTGTGATTATCTTGATTCTCTCTGTTCTACTGTTTGTTTGTGCTGAGCAGCTGATAATCTTCCCCTTTGTGGTCGTGTTTAATTTAAAAATGGCGGATTTGGGCTGCTCTAGTTTTGATGTCACTGACGTCAGACGGCAACTATCATGTGACTGTGTAGCGCTGAAAAAGCCATTTGGAGGCCAACAGTGCCAGATTAGTAGTAAATAAGCTAATAACAAAGCTGGCGTATGGCTTTATAAGATTTTTATTTCACATTGAAAATCACAGATCCACTTTCATTAATTAAAGAAAAGAAAAAAATGTTGCATTGGCTTGTAGTCACCAGCAGGTGGTGCAAAGAACACGCAAAGTATGACATCTTCACTGGGACAGACTTATTTATACTGACAATATTTATACTGCATTTCACTTAAGCTCCAGCACTGATTTAGCTTGTACTTTAACCTTGACATTGTGCAGTAGTAAATATTGTTAAATTATGTTCATCATGTTCATCATGTTCATCATCACTTTGGATAAAACCATCTGCTAAACAAATAAATGTGACCCGAGACACTCCTGTCAATCATTCAGAGCTCCACCCACAGAGAGACAGATCAAAGCTGTAAAATAATTTGCCATTTGTCCAAAACACTATGGCTTCTTCATCACATGCTGAAAAAAGAAAGACAGAATTAGAGAATGAATACATTAATATTTAATACATTTTAACTCCCAGGTTGGTATAAAATGACTTGAGTTACTTTATCTTAAACAGTAAATTATATTTAGCGTATCAGGTCTTCGTCATTAAATCATAGTGTGTTGACCCATCACACCACAAACTATAATAATAACTATATTAGCATCTACAACAATAGATGCTAACTATAAAGATAAGATAACCACAACAATAGCTATATTAATGCCTACATGTGGATGGTACTGTAAAGATAACTATAACAATAACTATATTACCATCAACACCAATATATGATAACTATATTAGCGTCCACACCAATGGAAGATAACTATAACATTAACTTACTGGTAAATTTTCATAAACAGGTTCGGTCAACTTAACATCAGAAGCTTGACGTCTCGTATAATGAGGTCTGGAACGATTCATCTTTGCCATTAAAGAAAAAAACACAAAATAAATAACTATATTACCGTCCACACCAACTGATGATAATTATATCAATAAAGGGTTAGTTCACCCAAAAATGAAAATAATGTCATTAATTACTCACCCTTATGCTGTTCCACACCCGTAAGACCTTCGTTCATCTTCGGAACGCAAATTAAGATTTTTTTGTTGAAATCTGATGGCTCTGTGAGGCCTACATAGCCAGCAATGACATTTCCTCTCTCAAGATCCATTAATGTACTAAAAACATATTTAAATCAGTTCATGTGAGTACAGTGGTTCAATATTAATATTATAAAGCGACGAGAATATTTTTGGTGCACCAAAAAAAAAAAAAAAAATGACTTAAGCGACGGAGCGTTATGAATCAGCGTGTCGAATCATGTTTCAGATCTCGTGTCAAACTACCAAACTGCTGAAATCACGTGACTTTGGCGCTCCGAACCGCTGATTCGACACGCTGATTCATAACGCCAAAGTCACGTGATTTCAGCAGTTTGGCGGTTTGACACGCGATCCGAATCATGATTCGACACGCTGATTCATAACGCCAAAGTCACATGATTTCAGCAGTTTGGCGGTTTGACACGCGATCCGAATCATGATTCAACACGCTGATTCATAACGCTCCGAATCTTCCTGAAGCAGTGTTTTGAAATCGGCCATCACTATATAAGTCGTTATTTTGTTTTTTTTTGGTGCACCAAAAATATTCTCGTCGCTTTATAATATTAATATTGAACCACTGTACTCACATGAACTGATTTAAATATGTTTTTAGTACATTAATGGATCTTGAGAGAGGAAATGTCATTGCTGGCTATAGAGGCCTCACTGAGCCATCGGATTTCAACAAAAATATCTTAATTTGCGTTCCGAAGATTAATGAAGGTCTTACGGGTGTGGAACGGCATGAGGGTGAGTAATAAATGACATTATTTTTATTTTTGGGTGAACTAACCCTTTAACGTACCATTACATTTTCATAAACAGGTTCATTCAACTCAACATCAGAAGCTTGACTTCTGTCAGGATGAGGTCTGGACTGATTCATCTTTGCCATTAAAAGAGAAAACAGAAGGAATAACTGACACAATATAAAGTCACAACAGCATTCAGACTTTCAATCTTTTCATTAGTACATTTCCCTGATCAGTAAACTAACCATAACCAAACTCATTTTTCTCACCTGAGACTCCAGTGTGTCATTTCTCTTTTTCATCCTGCTTCTCCTTAAAAACAATGTGGGAAAATATTTCAAATATCTTCATTGGTCAACTTTGTGTAGAATTATTCTTATTCATTTCTATGATGAAAAAATCTACAATACAGTTAAATACCTGCAATAAAATATTACAAACAGCGTCTTACCAAACGAGCAACATCGTAAGGACAACTGCAGCTCCACAAACCACTCCAATGGACATGTACAATATCACCAGACGTTCTACAAAAAAAGTAAATTAATTTGCATCACTTTAGAAAGAGTAAAGTAAGTATATGAGCTGCTTTACCTTTAACAGTCACAGTTACAGCGTCTGATCTCTGAGATCCATGTTGATTGTGAGCCTGACAGTAGAAGCGTCCACTCTGTAGTGCACTGAAACTCTGTCCAGATCCAACAGCTGAGCTTTCATTCTCCTTAAACCAGCTGAAGTTCAGAGCAGGAGGGTTTGAATCACTGCTGCAGATCAGAGTCACTGAATCTCCTGACACTATTTCACCAGATCCGTTTATCAATACTGAAATGTTCCTGGTAGGATCTAAAACGGATACAATTGAAAATGTGGATTTGGATGTGAACAATGTGCAGATGATCATTAACTCACACATGACGTTTAAAGTCACAGCATCAGAGTATTTCTCTCCATGTTCATTGATGGATCTGCACTTGTATTCTCCACTGTTATCAGAGCTGATCTTTGAGATGCTGTAGATTCTTCCAGATCCTACAAACGTTCCTCCTTTAAACTGAAGTTCAGAGCAGGAGGGTTTGAATCACTGCTGCAGATCAGAGTCACTGAATCTCCTGACACTATTTCACCAGATGGACTGATGGACACTGAGACGCTCTTTGGTGCATCTAAAAGGGACAAAAATCCTTAAATCATCTCATTCAAAGATAATCTCCAGATTAAAAAAAAAAAAAAGAAAGAATCTGTATTCACCTCTGACTGTATTCAGGGTCCTCACACAGATCTGGAGGCTCTACACCCATTCTGACTGACATCAGAGCAACACCTACAACAAATGAACAGTGGCTTATTTCTGCTGTCATGAATCAGAAGTTTTAAACTTGATTTCAGTGTATTTTTCATAGTACATGTAAATATTATCATTAGTTCACTGCCTGTGTCGGTGGTGTTGTTTATTGAGGTTTGGTTTAGAAATGTGGTTAAGCTACTTTATCACACATTCTCCATTTTCTCAAGTTCCTTTTTCCGGCTAGTGCAAATTGAGCCCCATCTACAATGCAAAGTGAACCTTATACACACAACAAAACACACACAATCCTGCTCTAATCGCTGATCAATAGTCAGCATTTGCACTTGTTCTATTACACCTACAAGCAAAACATGGCCAAACATTAAACACTTACTCAACCACTACAATAAAACAACCAAAAAAAAATAAAAAAATAAATACCAGCAGTCATATTTTGTCAATAAACAATTATTATAAAATAATATCAATACATCTTATTGTGATAATATTAAATATATAACATTAAAATAAGACAACATATTTAGTGTAAATTAAATACATCCAACGTAAAAGTGGTTTGTCATATCATTTTACTTAGAGCTTCCAAAAGGTTTAACTCTTTGTCTCGGCAATTCAATTGAAAGTGACGTGACGCGTAGCCAAGTATGGTGTCCCAAACTCGGAATTTGTGCTCTGCACACACACACACTGCAGTGTGTATTGAACACACACACACACCATGAACACACACCGAGAGCAGTGCTCAGTCAAGTCAAGTCATCTTCATTTATATAGCGCTTTTCACAATACACATTGTCTCAAAGCAGCTTCACAGTGACAATAGGAAAATTATTAGTGAGCTAAAGTTGGTTTTTGATTGAATCACTTCCGTTATAAAAATTGTTTACGTATGTCATTTAGTAGTTTGTTTAACAGGCGAGCAGAACAACCACCTATTAGAGCGTTACAATAATCTAGCCTTGAGGTCATGAACGCATGAACTAACTGTTCTGCATTTGTCATTGAGAGCATATGTCGTAGTTTAGATATATTTTTAAGATGGAAGAACGTGGTTTTACAGATGCTAGTAACATGGCCTTCAAATGAAAGATTGGTATCAAAGAGCACACCCAGGTTCCTAAGTGACGACGAAGACTTAACAGAGCAGCCATCAAGTGTTAGACAGTATTCTAGGTTATTACTTGAAGAAGTTTTTGGTCCAAAAATTAGAATCTCTGTTTTTTCTGAATTTAGTAGTAGGAAATTACTGGTCATCCAATTTTTTATATCAGCTATGCATACCGTTAATTTTGTGAATTGGTAAGTTTCGTCAGGGCGCGAAGAAATATAGAGCTGAGTATCATCAGCGTAACAGTGAAAACTAACGCCATGCTTCCTAATGATATCTCCCAAGGGTAGCATGTACAGAGTGAACAGCAACGGTCCTAGTACTGAGCCTTGCGGTACTCCATATTGAACTTGTGATCGATATGACATCTCTTCATTTACTACTACAAACTGATAACGGTCAGATAAGTAAGATTTGAACCATGACAGTGCAATTCCACTAATGCCAACATAATTTTCGAGTCTAATTAAAAGAATATTGTGATCAATAGTGTCAAATGCTGCACTAAGATCCAGTAACACTAATAGAGAGATACAACCACGATCTGATGATAAGAGCAGATCATTAGTAACTCTAATGAGAGCAGTCTCAGTACTATGGTACGGTCTAAATCCTGACTGGAAATCCTCACAGATACTATTTCTTTCTAAAAAGGAACATAATTGTGATGAAACTGCCTTTTCTAGTATTTTTGACAGAAAAGGTAGATTTGACCTGTAATTGACTAATTCTCTAGGATCAAGTTGTGGTTTTTTAATAAGAGGTTTAATAATAGCCAGCTTAAACGTTTTTGGTACGTATCCTAATGATAAAGATGAATTGACGATATTGAGAAGAGGATCTATGACCTCTGGAAGCATTTCTTTCAATAGCTTAGTCGGTATAGGGTCTAACATACATGTTGTTGATTTTGATGATTTAACAAGTTTAGACAATTCTTCCTCTCCTAAAGCAGTAAATGAACTGAATTTTTCCCCAGGGACACTACAATGCACTGTCTGACGTGATACTGTAGTAGACAGTTGTGTGGTTGTAATTTTCTCTCTATATTATCAATCTTGGAAGTAAAGAAGTTCATAAAGTCATTACTGCTGTGCTGTTTGGAAACATCAGAAGTTGAAGCTCTATTTCTCGTTAATTTAGCCACTGTATCAAATAAATACCTAGGGTTGTGTTTATTTTCTTCTAAAAGATTTGAGAAATAAGCATATCTAGCAGTTTTTAAGGCCAGTCAGTTTTTGCTGTGGTGCCTGGGGAGTGACTGGGTGTTATGTGCCTTGTTTAAGGGCCCCACAGTTGTGGGTAATGAGAGTGGAAGAGAGCGCTGTTCATTTATTCCCCCACTTACATTGCCTGCCGGTACTGAGACTCAAATCCACAACTTCCAGGTTATAAGTCTGACTCTCTAACCATTAGGCCACAACTGTCACAACTTAAAGGGTTAGTTCACTCAAAAATGAAAATAATGTCATTTAATACTAGGGATGCACTGATACAATTTTTTAAGGACCGAGTATGAGTACCGATACTTTGTTCTGGTACTCGCCGATACCGATGCCTATACATTTATTAATTTCTCTCTCTCTCTCTCTTTTTTTTTTTTTTTTTTTTGGTGATGTTGCAGTTTTCCAAGCACAACACAGTGAGACTAATGAATGTAGGACAGCTTCTTTATTATTACTCTAAAGAAAAAAGTAATAATTTTTATGTGCTTGTCACAAACTTAAAGAACATACATTTCAGTGTTTCACAGTACTAAAAACATGTTTAAATCAGTTCATGTGAGTACAATGGTTCAACTTTAATATTATAAAGCGACAAGAATATATTTTTTTTTTTTGTGCCAAAAAAACAAAATAACTTTTTTTTTTTCAACAATATCTATTTCAAAACACTGCTTCATGAAGCTTCGGAGCTTTACGAATCAAATTAGTGATTCAGATCGTGTATCGAACTGCCAAACTGCTGACTTTGGCGCTCCGAATCACTGACTCTAAGATATTCTGATTTCATCAAAATATCTTAATTTGTGTTCCGAAGATGAACGAAGGTCTTACAGATGTAGAACGACATGAGGGTGAGTAATAAATGACATTATTTTCATTTTTGGGTGAACTAACCCTTAAATTAGATTGTATTTATCCTCCGAAATAGCAGACATAGAAATGTCCAAAATCTGTTTTTACTGACACTCAAAATACAAGCACAAATCTGCAACCAGCGACCAGAGTATTTTTAGAGTATTTTCAAATATTCACATGTTGAAGTTTCTTACATTCATTATGAAATCTGCATAAAAAGAAGACACACATTAAAATCAGTAACTGTAACTTCAGCCAGGTGGCACTCTTTGTCTAAGTATTTAATTTAGTACTGAGTCAAAGGAGGTCTATATGATGTCATACTACAAAAACCCTAACTAACAGCCCTCTTGCGCACAGAGATCATTCGTCATAAAGAAGACAAACATCCCGTGACTGAACTCAACTCACAATGAAGATCCTCCTCATCTTCTTCACTTTCTACCTGATCTCAGGTCAGAGCTTTTCTCTTTCATCACTGCAGTAATGATGCTGTTTTCTGTTCATGAGGTTTCTGATCACAGTATCAATCTGATTGACAGGTGCAGTGAGATGCTTTAGTGTCACTGGATATTCTGGAGGAAGTCTTCTTGTTGAGTCACGGAGGTTTTGGTACAGTTACTCTGTGAAATACATGCATAAGTTATCTGAGTGGAAGACAATATTGTATGATAAGAAACATGCATGGATTAATGAAGGACAATTCACACTGTTTCAAAACAATGAGGGAAAACTTGTGATCTACATCAGAGATTTAAATCACCAAGATGCTGGAAGATACGAAATTGGGGTTGAAGGCCAGTGGTACATCAATATGGCTTTAAATGTGAAAGAAGGTCAGTTGTTTAAATGTTAAAGTCTTTGTTTAGTAAAACTATCGATCATTTCAAAGCTTTTATACAGGTATACAGTGGGTATGGAAAGTATTCAGACCCCCTTAAATTTTTCACTCTTTGTTATATTGCAGCCATTTGCTAAAATCATTTAAGTTCATTTTTTTCCTCATTAATGTACACACAGCACCCCATATTGACAGAAAAACACAGAATTGTTGACATTTTTGCAGATTTATTAAAAAAGAAAAACTGAAATATCACATGGTCCTAAGTATTCAGACCCTTTGCTGTGACACTCATATATTTAACTCAGGTGCTGTCCATTTCTTCTGATCATCCTTGAGATGGTTCGACACCTTCATTTGAGTCCAGCTGTGTTTGATTATACTGACTGGACTTGATTAGGAAAGCCACACACCTGTCTATATAAGACCTTACAGCTCACAGTGCAAGTCAGAGCAAATGAGAATCATGAGGTCAAAGGAACTGCCTGAAGAGCTCAGAGACAGAATTGTGGCAAGGCACAGATCTGGCCAAGGTTACAAAAAAATTTCTGCTGCACTTAAGGTTCCTAAGAGCACAGTGGCCTCCATAATCCTTAAATGGAAGACGTTTGGGACGACCAGAACCCTTCCTAGAGCTGGCCGTCCGGCCAAACTGAGCTATCGGGGGAGAAGAGCCTTGGTGAGAGAGGTAAAGAAGAACCCAAAGATCACTGTGGCTGAGCTCCAGAGATGCAGTCGGGAGATGGGAGAAAGTTGTAGAAAGTCAACCATCACTGCAGCCCTCCACCAGTCGGGGCTTTATGGCAGAGTGGCCCGACGGAAGCCTCTCCTCAGTGCAAGACACATGAAAGCCCGCATGGAGTTTGCTAAAAAACACCTGAAGGACTCTCTGGTCTGATGAGACCAAGATAGGACTTTTTGGCCTTAATTCTAAGCGGTATGTGTGGAGAAAACCAGGCACTGCTCATCACCTGTCCAATACAGTCCCAACAGTGAAGCATGGTGTTGGCAGCATCATGCTGTGGGGGTGTTTTTCAGCTGCAGGGACAGGACGACTGGTTGCAATCGAGGGAAAGATGAATGCGGCCAAGTACAGGGATATCCTGGACGAAAACCTTCTCCAGAGTGCTCAGGACCTCAGACTGGGCCGAAGGTTTACCTTCCAACAAGACAATGACCCTAAGCACACAGCTAAAATAACGAAGGAGTGGCTTCACAACAACTCCGTGACTGTTCTTGAATGGCCCAGCCAGAGCCCTGACTTAAACCCAATTGAGCATCTCTGGAGAGACCTAAAAATGGCTGTCCACCAACGTTTACCATCCAACCTGACAGAACAGGAGAGGATCTGCAAGGAAGAATGGCAGAGGATCCCCAAATCCAGGTGTGAAAAACTTGTTGCATCTTTCCCAAAAAGACTCATGGCTGTATTAGATCAAAAGGGTGCTTCTACTAAATACTGAGCAAAGGGTCTGAATACTTAGGACCATGTGATATTTCAGTTTTTCTTTTTTAATAAATCTGCAAAAATGTCAACAATTCTGTGTTTTTCTGTCAATATGGGGTGCTGTGTGTACATTAATGAGGAAAAAAAATGAACTTAAATGATTTTAGCAAATGGCTGCAATACAACAAAGAGTGAAAAATTTAAGGGGGTCTGAATACTTTCCGTACCCACTGTATGTGAAATCAGTTTCTTTATTTTGTGAATTACAGATTCATGTTGTAAAGTGTCAAAGAGAGAGATGGTGAATATTGGAGAAACTGCAACATTCAGCTGTGAATATTCACAGAATCATATTAATGATTCCAAGATCATATTCAAAGAAGGAAAAGATTCTATTGAGATGATCTACAGCATATGGAATAGGAAAGAAAGATTCAGTATTTCTGATGAGAAACAGAAAAATATCTTCAGTGTGAGAATTACCGCTGTGACACCAGATGATGGAGGAGTTTATTTATGTGGAGTTTGGATCAATGGACACTCATACAGTTACTCCATCATTAGTACTGTTCATTTGGACATAATGAGTGAGTAGAACAAACTATCAATGTCATCTAATAAATTCACAGTGTTTGCTTCTCCAGTACTGGCTAGATTTTGCATTCAATAAACACACTGATTCAGTCAGATATTTGTGATTGACAGATAAAGCATCTAAAGTAATTGGGTACTCAGGAGGTCGTATGATGATCAAGTGTGAACATCCTCAATATAAAACCAAGCCAAAATATATCTGTAAAGAATCAGATGGATGTTCAGAGAGGAAGAATCCAGGAGTTCAGGATGAATGGATGGAGAATGGAGATGTTTCTTTATATGACGACACCAGAGCAGGAGTCTTGATGGTGTTTTTTAGAGAGCTGAAAGCTGCAGATGCAGGAACATACAGGTGTGGAGTGAATGTGTCTCACTATACTGAGAGCTTCACTGAACTTCAGCTGAACATCACAGATGGTGAGGAACCAGAAATACTTTATCTTGCATGTATAAAATATTTGTTCCAATGTTTAATGTCATTTCTCTTGGTTTACAGGTGCAATTTTTGTGACACAATCTGCTCATCTTGGTGGAGAAGTCAACATCATCTGTCAGATCCCAGAGCAACATAAAATTCATTTCTGCAGAGAGGATGATAATCACATCTGTCAAAACATCAGCACATCTACAGTGACAGAAATGAATGGTTCATCTGAGAGAAATGAAGAGAGAGTTTTTACAGTGAGCATCAGTAATGTGAGCGTGAGAGATGCTGGAGTTTACTGGTGTGGAGCAGAAACCAGAGACACACATTTGACTTTCATCTCCCTGACCACCAAAATTCAGCTCAACATCATCAGTGAGTGAATTCAGATGATTTCATTGTAGTAAATACAGTCTATTCAGAATCATGTGTGTTAAATGTCTGTGTTTGTTGGTTTGCAGTGGCTCCAGTAGTGAGACGTGAAGGAGAATCTGCTGAGATCATCTGCCCTTATGATTCAATCTATAAATCAAAGTCAAAGTCTCTCTGTAAGGGGAAGTGCTCCACTAGAGATAGAAATACTCTCAATGAAGAGAAAGAGACCAAGACTGACAGATTGACTCTGAATGATGACGCCACTGCAAGTGTCTTCACTGGGACCATCACTGGACTGACAGCAGAGGATGCTGGGAAATACTGGTGTGCAGTGACATTAGAGACAGACGTGAATTATCTTTACACTCATCTGATCGTCATCATGAACGAGGGTGAGGAAGGTTTATCATCTGAATATGTGAAACTATGGCTGTGAATTGATGTTCTTATATTTCTAATCATTTCCAGAGCTGAACTTGACTAAGTATGAAGGAGACGACATGTCAATCCAGTGCAAACATCATGATGAACATCAGAAACTCTTCTGCAAAGCACATGAACCCTCCATGTGTGTGAAGGATGGAGTTTCATTGGAGACGATCAGAGATGATCGATTCTCTTTCAGTGATGAAGCTTCTACTGGAGTCTTTACTGTAAACATCACTGATCTGAGAGAAGAGGATTCTGGGATATACTGGTGTGGAGCTCAAATCACCACTAAAGTCAACCTCACTGTTAATATCGGTAAGTCACTGATCTTTTTGAAAATTTATACACATCACTTCACAAATAATATAGGTTTTTATGACTTTGTCATAACACAGAATGAGATTTTGATGCAATTATATAATGACATCTTATGTACCTTCACAGATATATCTTTCTGTAATACAATTATCTTTTCTTATTCTTTGCTTTTTTTGTATGTGAAAGGTATGTGAAAGGTTTTCTAGTTGTGAAATGTTGTATTATTCGTAGATAATAAAGCATATATAAAAGAAGGCATTTGTTTGTACGTTGCTTTTGATTTTTGATTGGTTGTTCTATGCAATCATGTGCTAGATGGACATTTTTGACCATTGCTTGTTTCTCTTTTCCGCTTACACACGAGCGCTGCATTTTTACAATGGCATGTCAAGTTAAAATAACTTTTTAAACATGTCTCGAGACCCTGTACTAATTTCCATTCCATTGTAAAAAAAAAAAAAAAAAGCAGTAGAAACGTTCATTCAGAATAGAATAAAATAAAATGAAAGCTTTCATTAAAACGTTTTGAAAACGTTCTTTTAGCTTACCGCCATTTTAAAGCGAGTTCTTATGTATATCCTGTTGTTGAACAGTATCTGTTCAATCAGTTGGCGGGTTAAACAAATTGTCATTGATTTAAAGAGCTGATGAGCTAATAATAAAATTGTTCAGCAAGACTGGGAACTGATGTCTAACTTTGGTGCTTGATATGTTTGTAAATAACATTGTTTAACATAAATATATTACAGCTCAGATTTTCACTTTACATTCATTAACAACTGTGTATATTTGACATGGATGTTGCATATCTATGTCCCTGTTTCACTATAATGTGTTTATGTATTTTCAGATTTCTCTTTGTTCAACATTATTTCTTTGTGTTCGACTCTGCTGCTGATTGGAGGATTCACTGTGACTGAGTGTTTATTAAGATGAGGTGATGCTGTCCTTCATGAACACAAACAGTTTATCTATGAATCAGATTATACTGTACTACTACAGATTATAGTACTACAGACTAACCCAAACCCTGAAATAAAGTGTGTGTTTTGAATAGTCTTTTTACCAAATGAGGACATTGTGATGTCTTTGTGAAGAGGTTCGTAAGAAGACAAACTCACAAAACTCTTTATTTCACCTTCTCAAAATAAACACTTGTGCTTAATTCAAATAGGCATTCTCTGGCTTCTCTCCAGCTCCAGACTCTCAGCCTGTGGACCACCTTGAACCTAACTCTTTCCCTGCCAGTAATGGAATTTTCCATTATTTATGAGACAACGCTTCCTCACCATTCACAGAAATTTCCGGCTTTCCATGTTTTCACTGTTATATGGTAAGGGGTGCTATTACGCATCTTCTGGAACATTACTGAATATCCTGATCAAAACTCAGGTGAAGTAGAAGCAGAAACAAGTGCCATCATATGTAATCCTATGCATATGTAAAATAATGTGATCATCAACATTAAACAGCACATACATCAAAACTGCCTAATGTTACTGAATGAAATGTTGACCCTGAATGAGCTATAGGACTGTTCAAGCATTAGGGGTGTTGATGGACTCAATCTACTCCATCTATGTTTTGATCATCATTCTGAATTCGGTCCAGACATAGTCTTTGACAAAAATGCGATTTTCTCAACTTTTTTTCTTTCTTTTTTTTTTTTTTTTTAAAGCAGGGGCTCTTTTGATTATTTTGATTTATTGCATACAACAAAGTATGCATATTCATACAACAAAATGTTCTGCGGGCCATGAACCTTTGTAAAAATGATCAAAAATGCTGTGTCTAACCGGCATCTTTTTTTCAAAAACGCTGGCAGGGAAAGAGTTAAAAGTCGAACTAAAATGCACTTCAGGCACCTGCGTATATCATAAAAACAGGAAGTGGTTTCTTTAGCAATGATGGACACACACTTTCCACTCCATAAAGAGATGCTGTGAATTTAATATTATAAAAATATTTTTTATTCAGGTTGTTGGAAATATATAGATGTAACCCATACTCGGAATTTGCACTCTGCAAAGGAGCAGAGAGTAGTGATCACACACACACTGCAAACCGTGATACACACACACCCGGAGCAGTGGGCGGACATTTTTGCCGTGGCGCCTGGGGGGTTAGGTGCCTTGCTCAACGACACCTCAGTCATTTCCTGCCGGTGCTGGAATCAAGTGTGTGTGTGTGTGTGTGTGTGTGTGTGTGTGTGTGTGTGTGTGTGTGTGTGTTCAATACTCACTGCTGTGTGTGTGTGTGTGTGTACTTGGATGGGTGAAATGCAGAGCACAATTTCGAGTATGGGACAGGGACACCATTCTTGGCTACACGTCACTTCACTTCAAATATGCATTCATGTGTTTTCATTCATACATGGTTACCAAGTTTTAATTCTAATTACTTAAGTTTTATCATTAATGCTTGATTGTTTACACTTCATTTTGTAACCTATCTGAAGACATGGTTCGGATTGTTACTTTTCCTGTTTGCACTATTTTTGCCACTGTTTGCACCATGAGAGTATGAATAAATAGAGAATCTGTGTTTACGTTTCAAACTTGTAATTGATTTGAATTATTATTGTGTGATGTTTTTCAGCACAGTTGCACTATTTAAACATTATCTGCACTTTTACAGAAGAAAAACTATAACTTTTTGATTTCCTCTGGTGTTTGGATTTTGACTGTATTTATTCTTTTATGTAATTGGTATATCATGACTCTTTTCCACTGCGTGGTACGACTAGGCTCACTTTACTTTCGGTTTGCTTTTCCACTGCAGTTTAGTACCTTTTAGTACCGGGTGGGATTATAGACTGATATAGTTGCACCGCCTTTACTGCTGTGGATCCGCTCCTCGGCTACCAACGAGTCTTCACCTTGTCTAGTGACCACAATACAGCCTTTTCTTTTTTCAGGTTGCGTGCGCTGGTCATTTAAAGCAAGTGGTTTAAAAAAGTCAAGTGAACAAATGATACTGCGGTGGCTGTTGCTGACTATTTAAAGCGGTAGCACTTTATTTTACAGTCTTGTTCCCCATGTACATACAATGTACGTATTATAGTTATTACAATAACTGGGTAATAACTAGGTACTAACCCTGAACCTACCCCTAAACCTACCTCTAAACCTAACCTTAACCCATGTAGTTACCTTATATTAACCTGTACTTTCTTAGGTAAGTACACTGTAAGTACACATACTGTAAAATAAAGTGCAACCTTTAAAGCTGCAGTCCGTAATTTTTTTTTTTTATCGAAAATCAATTTTTGAGCAAGTACTTAAACAGCCAGAGCTCAAAACTCTCTCTTTACTTCAGCCAGATTCACAATGGTAAGCTTGTAATAACGTTTTATAATAAAATCGGTACTGGTGGGTTTCTGCAGGAAATTTGAGCATGCCGTCGTTCGTCTTTGCGTCATTAGTCATGTCATTTTGATGGTGGATTGTAATCCAGAAAGGACCAAACGACAATCATTGGTGACAGCTGGAGATTAACCCGTAGTCAAAAGCAAAAGACGTCAGACTGCGGAGTGGCTACAGAAATTGAAATCTACAGGTAACGCTAATACTCACTAAATACACATAGTCACGCAATGCTGATGTTGTTAACATTACCAACTTGAGAACAAAGTATAACAATAATAATAATTTGCACGGTTTGATGTGATCTGAGCTAAGCAGTCGTTATATTTAATCACCATTGGCAGCGTGATTCATTGTAATGCTTTTTTCCTCAGTTGGTCATAACAAAAGTGGGAGACATGTTACTTATTTTGGTCATACTTCCAAGACTGCAATCTGTGATTCTGAAGTACATTATCCGCACCGGTATGGTGACTGACAGCAAACATTAGATTAATCCACGCTGAGGACCCGTGCCGAAGCACAACCCACATAAAATAATTCCACAAATAACTGCAATTGCAGGGTAAAAACAGAGATGGCGACAAAGAGGCAAAACGTACGGACTGCAGCTTTAAACCCGCTAGGGGTTTGGTGTCTCGTGTTTAAAATCCAATGACGCTGGTAGTGACGATTCTCTCTGACCAATAAGTGATCTGCAGTGTTTACACGTCACATTTAGTATCGGTACAGCACGCTTGGAACCTCCACCGAGGTTGTAATATTTAAGCGAACTGTGCTGTGCCGTCCCATGTAGTGGTAAAGCACCATTATAGGAGCCTATTTGATGATGGGTACATTTTACTTTGAATCACTGTTTGTGTTTCTGAGTCTCTCAAGACTGCATGCAGCTATCACTTGTAGCCAAAAATATTTATATCATCATTGATATCGTTATTGCAACAAATACCAGAAAACACTGTAATATAGTTTTAAGTCCATATGGCCCATCCCTACTTCACATGGTGCTCTGTGAATGTGCAGGTTTATAGGCCAACAGTTTGTTTGACAAGGCCTTAATTTTAATCATGATTATTAGTATTATATTTTTTGTTTGTTTCTTTCTTTTGTTATTATTAAAAGTGTTTCAAAATGTAAAAGCTTTGATGATCTTTTTTCTTCATGAAGTGTTTCATGAACACTGTGTTTGAGTTTCCATGATGAACAGGCCGTTTCCGTCCATCTCAAAGCCACAGGCTTCTTTCAGGCTCTAAATTTAGTTCTTTTCTATGAACATTAAACAGGTTTACTCAGGAAACCCACAGTGAGACACATGAGACTGAACAGAGAGAGACAGAAGATCAACATCCATTGTGAGCAGAAGACAATAAAGACTAAGAGCTGATCATATTTACTGTTTAATGAGGAAGAGACTGAAAAACATTTATGATCAACAAGTTATCCATGTGTGATTTAAAAATTGTACTTTTACTGGTCAATTGAAATGAATAAATTTAATGAACCCACAGAATATCTGTAAACATCATATACATGTTGAAACAATGGAAACAAAGTTGAAGGTGAATCATAATTATAAATCATAAAAAGTCCTCCATTATACATTATGTATTTAATATATTGAGTTAGTTTCTCTAAAACTTCAAAATGACTATTTTTAAACAATTAATCAGATTAGATTCTACATGATCTAGAGGTAAGTTTTAGATATGTTGCATTGCTAAAGGGTGTTTGTGAGGTTTTGCAGGGTTTTTAATATGTGGTCAGTGTGATAAAGAGAAACTAAAATGAGAAGCTCTTCAGCTTGTGGTTTTCTTTTGCTCTTGCATTGTATATTCGTTTAGTCGAACCAGTATGTGCTTCAGCCGCCTGCGTATATCATAAAAACAGGAAGTGGTTTCTTTAGCAGCGATGGACACACACTTTCCACTCTGTTATATGCTTGCTTCTTATTGTTAATCACTTTAAATAAAGAATCTCACAACCGCATGCTTCTCAGTGCTTCTACTTTACTTCACATGCTTGCGCATCTCAATGACATTACATATACAGGCTCCTCTGTTGTAGTACAAAGCCTGTTTGCGTTGGTTGTCTTTTAGTGCCCCCAGTGCTTGTTCTTACACAAAAATACAAATGAATGTTACAAATGAATAAACGACTATATCCCGTCTCATAGGCTACTGATAATTTATCAATAATGTTATTTATTTAACGATATTATAGATTACACTTTTGCAGAAAGTGCCATGGTTGCGGAGTTATCGCATTTGACCATTGCTCCTGTCTGCCTCGCTGCTCAGATTGGTTTGCGTCTGTAACTCCGTATAGCTTTGTTTTGAATCTCTTACTTTTATTCATTGTTGCTTATTTTTTTATTACCTTATATGTAATATTGCCTACCACACTAATCTGACGTCGCTAGCTTGTAATATTTGAATCTAAATCGCTGTTACAACGCATTTGCATTTGCAGCGCTAGCTTGTTAACAGTCTCTCGCGCGCTCCTTTTTCAACGCGTTCTTCAAACAGCTGTGGTAAGTCGGATCAGTCTACAAACACGGTGAGTCATGTCATCCTCTCCCAGCATTGCTACCTGAAAACACCACTCTTCCGTTCCAATAAGAACATCAAACAGGTTCTCCCCACTCAGTGATACACCCACTGAGAATCCTGTTGAAAGTGCCCTAGTTATTGGCGATTCTATTACACGGAACGTGAAAATAGAGACACCAGCCACCATAGTCACATGTTTGCCGGGAGCCAGAGCACCTGACATCAAAGCAAATTTAAAAGTGCTGGCTAATGCTAATCGTAAATACTCTAAGATTATTATTCACGTCGGCACTAATGATGTTCGACTTCGCCAGTCGGAGATCACTAAAATTAACATTAAAGAGGTGTGTGAACTCGCAAGTACAATGTCAGGAGAAGTAATTTGCTCTGGCCCCCTTCCTGTTCGTCGGAGTGATGAGATAGTTAGCAGATTATCATCACTCAATGGCTGGCTGTCTAAGTGGTGTCCGCAAAATAATATAGGTTTCATAGACAATTGGAAAAGTTTTTGGGGCAGACCTGACCTGTTAAAAAGAGATGGTATTCATCCCTCCCGAGATGGTGCTGCTCTTCTCTCTAGTAATATGGCACATAGTCTTAGAACTGAAACATGACAAACTGGGGCCCAGGTCAGAAAGCAGACAGACTGGCTAAACCGACCGTCTGCTAGCTGCCTCACGTTACAGAAGTCAGAAAATTCAGATAACTCTCAACACATAGAAACTCTTACACCTAGATATTTTCAAATAGAGACTGTGTCTGTACCCCGAATTAGTAAAAACAAAAAACTTCCAAACCCATTTAATGGTAAAAATTTAATTGATGTTCAACAAATAAAAAATAGAGATAATAATGCTAAACAAATGATAAAACTCGGGTTGTTAAATATTAGATCCCTTTCTTCAAAATCACTTATTGTTAATGATATTATCAAAGATAATGACCTAGATGTGCTGTGTTTGACAGAAACTTGGCTAAAACCGGACGATTACATTACTTTAAATGAGTCTAGTCCTCAAGGTTATGATTATCGACACAATGCCCGTCAGAAAGGCAAAGGGGGAGGTGTTGCTGTAATCTATAGTAATATTTACAGTATTAGTCAGAAGTCTTTTAAATATAATTCCTTCGAAACTATGGTACTTTACGTAACATTATGTAAGTTGACATTTGTGCTGGCTTCTGTATACAGGCCACCAGGGCACCATACAGTCTTTATCAAAGAATTTGCTGACTTTCTATCAGAGTTAGTACTAGCTGCAGATAAAGTCCTTGTTGTTGGTGATTTTAATATTCATGTAGATAATGAAAAAGACGCATTAGGATTGGCATTTGCAGATATTCTAAACTCTATTGGTGTTACACAACATGTGTCAGGACCCACTCATTGTCGTAATCATACTTTAGATCTAATATTGTCACATGGAATCGATATTGATGCTGTTGAAATTCTGCAGCAGAGTGACGACATCTCAGATCATTATCTAGTCTCGTGTATACTACATTTAGTCAAGGCGGCTAAACTGCCTCCATGCCATAAATATGGTAGAACCATCACTTCTACCACTAAAGATTGCTTTATAAATAATCTTCCTGATCTTTTTCATCGCCTTAGCATACCAGACAGCTTAGAAGACCTCGATGTTGATGAGTACAGAAAGGCCTTAAAATCTGCTAGATCTGCCTATTTTTCAAAACTCTTAGAAGAAAATAAACACAACCCTAGGTATTTATTTGATACAGTGGCTAAATTAACAAGAAATAAAGCTTCAACTTCTGATGTTTCCAAAGAGCACAGCAGTAATGACTTTATGAACTTCTTTACTTGCAAGATTGATAATATTAGAGAAAAAATAATAACCATGCAACCGTCTACTACAGTATCGTGTCAGATAGTGCATTGTAGTGTCCCTGAGGAAAAATTCAATTCATTTACTGCTTTAGGAGAGGAAGAATTGTCTAAACTTGTTAAATCATCAAAATCAACAACATGTATGTTAGACCCTATACCGACTAAGCTATTGAAAGAAATGCTTCCAGAGGTCATAGACCCTCTTCTCAATATCGTCAATTCATCTTTATCATTAGGATACGTACCAAAAACTTTTAAGCTGGCTATTATTAAACCTCTTATTAAAAAACCACAACTTGATCCTAGAGAATTAGTCAATTACAGGCCGATCTCAAATCTCACTTTTCTGTCAAAAATACTAGAAAAGGCAGTATCATCACAGCTATGTTCCTTTTTAGAAAGAAATGGTATCTGTGAGGATTTCCAGTCAGGATTTAGACCGTACCATAGTACTGAGACTGCTCTCATTAGAGTTACTAATGATTTGCTCTTATCATCAGATCGTGGTTGTATCTCTCTATTAGTGTTACTGGATCTTAGTGCAGCATTTGACACTATTGATCACAATATTCTTTTAAATAGACTCGAAAATTATGTTGGCATTAGTGGAATTGCATTGTCATGGATCAAATCATACTTATCTGACCGTTATCAGTTTGTAGTAGTAAACGAAGACATGTCATATCGATCACAAGTTCAATATGGAGTACCACAAGGCTCAGTACTAGGACCGTTACTGTTCACTCTGTAAATGCTACCCTTGGGAGATATCATTAGGAAGCATGGCGTTAGTTTTCACTGTTACGCTGATGATACTCAGCTCTATATTTCTTCGCGCCCTGACGAAACTTACCAATTCACAAAATTAACGGAATGCATAGCTGATATAAAAAATTGGATGACCAGTAATTTCCTACTACTAAATTCAGAAAAAACAGAGATTCTAATTTTTGGACCAAAAACTTCTTCACGTAATAACCTAGAATATTGTCTAACACTTGATGGCTGCTCTGTTAAGTCTTCGTCGTCAGTTAGGAACCTGGGTGTGCTCTTTGATACCAATCTTTCATTTGAAGGCCATGTTACTAGCATCTGTAAAACCGCATTCTTCCATCTTAAAAATATATCTAAACTACGACATATGCTCTCAATGAAAAATGCAGAACAGTTAGTTCATGCGTTCATGACCTCAAGGCTAGATTACTGTAATGCTCTACTGGGTGGTTGTTCTGCTCGCCTGATAAATAAACTACAGCTCGTACAAAATGCAGCAGCTAGAGTTCTTACTAGAACCAGGAAGTATGACCATATTAGCCCAGTTCTGTCAACACTGCATTGGCTTCCTGTTAAACATCGTATAGATTTTAAAATCTTGCTAATTACTTACAAAGCACTAAATGGTTTAGCTCCCCAGTACCTGAGCGAGCTCCTAATTCATTATAGTCCTTCACGTCTATTGCGATCTCAGAATTCAGGCCAGCTGATAATACCTAGAATATCAAAATCAACCGCAGGCGGTAGATCCTTCTCCTATTTGGCACCTAAACTCTGGAACAATCTTCCTAGCATTGTTCGGGAAGCAGACACACTCTGTCAGTTTAAATCTAGACTAAAAACGCATCTCTTTAACCTGGCATACACATAATACATTACCAATTTATATTTTCAAATCCGTTAAAGGATTATTAGGCTGCATAAATTAGGTCAGCCGGAACCGGGAACACTTCCTATAACACCTGATGTACCCGTTACATCAGAAGAAGAATGGCATCTACGCTAATATTAGTCTTTCTGTTTATCCCGAGGTTCACCGTAGTCAGCCGGATCCGGGCCGTATCCAGGTGAGACCAAGGACCTGCACCTTGACACGACCACAACGCAGCCCTGAAGTATCAGCAGAGATTGAGTCAACTAGATCATCCACTGTGAGGGCCTCATCGACACGACAGCCACGACACAGTTCCTCAACAACCGTCCATACCGGCGTGATGAATACGATCCTCAATTGGATGGAACTGAAATAAATACTTTTAATGTTGCGATCCTATTGGACTTATGATAGCAACCTGAATTGTAACAAAGTACTGTTGGCCAGAGGAGAACTGGCACCCCGACTAAGCCTGGTTTCTCCCAAGGTTTTTTTCTCCATTTTAACACCAATTTGCCACTTGTCTGCCACCTGATGTCACCTGATGGAGTTTGGGTTCCTTGCCGCTGTCGCTTCTGGCTTGCTTAGTTGGGGACACTTGACTTGACATTTGATATTCAACAGTGCTTTGATCTGCCTGCATTGACACTATTCTTTAAGAGCTGCTGTGCAGCCAAACAATGTACCAGTTATCAATGTAAAGCTGCTTTGACACAATCTACATTGTAAAAAGCGCTATATAAATAAAGGTGACTTGACTTGACTTGACTTGACCAGCGGATGTCGCTAGCGTGTCACTGCTCCGCTGCTTTGCGCATGCGTAGAAGTTTCTCATTATTATGAGAAACTAAGTCATAATTACGAGAAAGTTTCTCATTATTATGAGAAACTAAGTCATTATTATGAGAAAGTTTCTCATTATAAGAAACTAAGCCATAATTACGAGAAAGTTTCTCATTATTATGAGATACTAAGTCATTATTACGAGAAACTTTCTCAATATAATGAGATACTAAGTCATAATTATGAGAAAGTTTCTCATTATTATGACTTACAGAATAATATTTTTTTACTCAATTGTGGCGGAAACGGGCTTCCATACTATACTGTCTCTAATCAAGCACGCTGCATTCCAGTCCAAATTCGCTGGCGGTTTCAGTCCGAATGCACCCTCCATGATCGTCTCTCTCTCTCTCTCTCTCTCTCTCTGTTACTTTCTCGATAGCAAACTTAACTCAGTCTTTTACTTTTATTCAGTAATTTACCGCTGCCACCATGTTATGCTTGCTTCTTACTGTTAATCACTTTAAATAAAGAATCTCACAACCGCATGCTTCTCAGTGCTTCTACTTTACTTCACGTGCTTGCGCATCTCAATGACATAATTTATACAGGACTCGCAAGTCAACCATACATGGTCTGTCACATCCTGCTGACCATAAATATAACATATTGTAACATCCTCCATGAAGAGATGCTGTGAATTTGGATTGTATTATAAAATATGAATTATAATATATTGCAGTTCTTCTTTCAGAAGGTTTTGTTCTGGTTGTCTGAAGCACATGTAGATGCTTCTGTTGACTTTGGTTTTTACATTATCAAAGGGAAGCACAAGCTCATTGTGTTTTATAAAATGTCTTGGTGTTCAAATGTTAAAGTCCCGTCAGCACGACTGTTTGGATCTTTTTTCTATCTGCAGGAATAAATTACTGGTAAAGAGATATTTTTAAATTAGCCTTCAGTTGTTGGATTAGTCTTTTTTAGTTAAGTTATTAAATTAGTCTGTTTGAATCTCTGTAGAGTTTGTGTTTGTAATTCTCTGTTTATCAGAAGGGTAATTGAAACCTTCGGCTCCATCTAGTGGCACATGTGAGTAATCGCCTGTTAAATGTCTTGGTTTTGTTGAGATGAGTTTTGTGTAGAGTTATGATAGCTGACAGGGTGGGTGAGTTTTCATTAATATGATTTTAATTGTGTTAAAATCATGTTTTACATGACTCATGTGTGTTTAAAGTAAAAGTCAATCTGGCGCTTTTTACAATCCAGATTGTGTCAAAGCAGCTTTACAGTGATAACAGGAAATTAATATCGCTAGAACAAAATGGTGTCATTGACCAGCTTAGGTAAATTCAGTATTGATTAATTCCGTTGTAAAAATCAATATTTAGTTTATATAATTTAATTTAGTTAATAATTTAGTTAATTCATCTATATGTGACAGTGTCTTTAATATTTGTTTTGGATTTTTAATATCTGTTCATTTATAAATACCGTTTTTTTTTTGTTTTTTTTTTTTTAAGATTGTTGCCCTTACCTGTTTGAAGAAGTGCGCATCAGGTGAACTGGGCTGGGCGAACCGAGCATCGCTGGTGACGTCATTGCCGTTGCTCTCCACCGAAGTTAATGGGAAGGATTGGCGTATCATATGCACGCAAAATGGGACTTTGGCGTATGTATTGCGCGCAATTGGAAAGTGTAAAGTCGTGTTATTTATACGCAGACTGATGAGAATGGGTTGGTTCAGCTCTGAACATGAGCAGCGACTCTCCTCCATCATCAGGAGATCAGACTGATCAACACTGGAGATGGATGGAGATGGAGCTACAGATGGAGCCGCTTGACTCTCAGTCCTCGAGACTTTCACACTCACTTCAGGTTTATTTGTCACTCTTTTGTGGTTTGTGGTTTCCAGCAGGTTTTATCTGATGTGTTTCATGTGTGTCCCTGTGGAGACCAGATTCACTGAAGCAGTAAAAGAGTCATTCAAACAAAGATACGCTGGAAAACTCAACAGATGGTGAGGTTTATGAATGAGAATTCACTTATATATTTATTGATATTATATTTAACTTATTATGATATTTAGTAATTAAATGGCAAATGTCATTCAAACTGAAAGACAAATGATGTGTACTGAGCCTTAAATTTGTCTCCATGTTAATGATGTTTGGATGATTATTAAGTTAAATCTTAAAGTGTAATTGATATTCTCACTGGTATAATAATTAATCAAAGAGATACATGCATTTATAAGGTAACCATGTGAACCGCTGCTGTTTGTGACCATCAGATGTCACTGTCCAGTGTCTTACTTTCACTTTCACTTTCACTCTCTCTCAGAGGAAGTGGGCGTCTCCGTCACATTCAGCACTTCATGTTAAACATGTAACCAGGAAAGAAACACTCAAAACTCATCTGAACACACATCGAGAGCTTCAGAAGAACTGAATCTACTGACAACAGAGAAGATCATTTAATAAGAGAGAAGAATGAAGATCATCTTGACTTTCACTCTGATGATGATTCCTGGTAAGAATCTGAACTAAAACAGCACAGATTTGATGAGGAGAGTCTTTCACTTCAGTTCATGATGTTGAATTGACTGTTTTTTTTTTTTTTTTGGAAATTTGAAAGTGCATCTCCGTTCCTTATCATAAATATATTAAGTGTTTTTTAATGCTGGTTTGTTGTAGGTGTCGTGAGCTCCATCAGTGTGACAGGATATTCAGGAGGAGGAGTCACGATCACATGCAAATATGATGAAGGATATACAGCATATATAAAGTATTTTTTGTAGAGGACAGTGGTCAGACTACACAGACCAAATCAAGACTGATGAGAAAGATAAATGGGTTCATTCTGGAAGATTCTCTCTGTATGACGACACAAGATCAGCAGTCTTCACTGTGACCATCAGAGATCTGAGAGAACTGGATTCTGACACGTACTGGTGTGGAACTGAAAGAGTTGGAAAAGATTTCTACACTGAAGTGAATCTGAAGGTTATAAGAGGTGAGTAACTGAGACCCTCAAACCCATGATGATCTCCACAACATCACCATACTCAACACTGACTGTAATTACTGCCGTTCACTCGTGAAACTAAAATATGTTAAAAAATCAATATCCAGGACAAATACAAAGTATTTTTATTGTACAATTTAAGATTTACAGTCAAAATAATTGATGCCAGCAGCAGAGTAGTGTGTGTGTGTGTCAGTGATTGAACATTCTTCATCATCATGCTGATATCTGGGTTTGTGTTCAACAGATCAACAAATCAGGAGTGTGAGAGGATATTCAGGAGGAAACATCATTATAAACTACAAATATGAGATGCAAGAAGCGAGTCCTTTGATAAACATCTGTAAAACTGCAGCAGATCAATGTTTCACTGTAATAAACTCTAACAGAGCAGCAGAATGGAAACAGGACAGACGATTCTCCGTTCATGATGACAGATCTGCAGGTCTCTTACGTGTGTTTATCAGAGAGCTGAATGAGAACGACTCTGGAGAATATGAGATTACAGTCAAAGTTTCTGAAGAATACAGTGTCTTCTCTGAGTTTAATCTGGACATCAGAGACGGTGAGACGCTTTCATTCATTTCTGTATTATTTGACAGAATCCATGAATATATCTGGTAATTGTAACACTGCTGCACTTGATTTGGATCTGAAACAGATGATTGTTGTGTGAAGAGCATCAGTCTATCAGCTGCTGCAGGAGGATCTGTGAACATCAGCTGCAAATACCCACAATCCCACATTAGTGATGTGAAGTTTCTCTGCTGGAGATCTGGAGCTGATCTCTGTGCTGAAGAGACGTCTGTGAAGGAGAGCAGAAGATGGAGTCCTGAGGGAAAGATCCAGCTGTATGATGACAGAGAAGAGCAGCTCCTGACGGGAAGAATCAGTCATGTGACTGAACAACATTCAGAATACTGGTGTGGAGTTCAGTCTGATCAAGGACACAAGAGCTTCATCACACGAGTCCTGATCGATGTTACAGGTGAGAAATGATGAAACAAACCAGCATCTGTAACACTTTAAGAAAAAAAAAAAAGGTCATCAGTTTGATGTTTGTGTGTGTGAAACATGTCTGATGGTTCAGTAATGAAAAACATTAGTATCTTTAAGAAATGTTTGTGAGTGAGAAAACACCCATATGTTCTGCTCCGTCTTGTTTTCACTGGTTTTACTGTGTTTCAGAGCAAACATCAACACCATCATCATCATCATCATCATCATCACTGTCATCAGTTGAATCTCCAGCGATCACATCTGTGTCTCCTGTAACAGGTACAAACTCTCTCTGAAACACAAACACACTCACTCACATTGACTCAGTTAAGTTGTATTTACTTAGAATTTTAAGTTTTTGGAGTTGTTTAATCATCCTCTGCTCAGATCTTGAGAGATTTAATTTAATTGTTTGCAGTTGATGTTTCAGTGGCTGAAATTAGATCAGTTATTATTTACAGTAGAAATGAATTTAAATGGGAATAAAGTCAACCGAAACATGGCTGAAACATTTGAAATAAAATAATTATTTACAACTGACATGAAAGAACAATTTAAATAAAATAATTATGGTAACACTTTATTTTAGGGTTTTTTAACTAGTTGCTTATTAGCCAGTTATTAGCGTGCATATTACTATAATATTGGCTATTTATTAGTACTTATTAAGCACATATTAATGCCTTATTCTGCATGACCTTATTCTACATTCTTAATCCTACCCAATACCTAAACTGAACAACTACCTTACTAACTATTAATAAGCAGTAAATTAGGAGTTTATTGAGGGAAAAGTCGTAGTTAATAGTTAATATGTGTTTCCTATACTAAAGTGTTACCATAATTATTTATTTGGTTGAATTAATAAAATTAGCCACATTAGGTTACATATACTTAATATTCCAAATACTTCATATTCAAAGTAATTAAAACTTAAATAAGTCACTTGAAATTAGTTCCCCCAAAAGTTAAGTTGAGTGAACAAAAAAAAAACATATTTTACAGGGAATGTTTGTACTGAAAACTTCACCTTCACCTTATGTTCATTAAGTTAATCCAACTAAACTTTATAAGTTCAAACAACATTAAATTTGTCAAGTTGAACATACTTAATATTCTACTTAAAGACAACTTAACTGGCTGTCAGTGCAAAAAGATAACTCAAAAAGATTAAGTTGAGTGAATGGATTTTTATAATTATTATTTTTTACAGTGCTCATTTGTGTGTGTGGTTCAGATTGAGAGTCTCTGGTGTTTTCAGGCTCTTCTCTGGTGGTCAGTGTGTCTGTGGTTCTGCTTCTGATCAGCACTGGACTCGTGTTCGTCACTCTCTGAAGGAGGTCTCAATCCCTTTAGATATGTATTTTTTGTTTTACTTTCTTTAAAACGATTTTGTCAATTTTCAACATTGATCAAACTGATACATTAACATCCATAGAGTCATAATTTTACAGTTATTTTCAGTTTTTCATGTAAGAATGTAAAAACAATTACCCAGAAAAATAATTATGAAATGTGATATGATGAACGCAGGTATAAAATTTCATTCACTTGTTTTTGATAGTGCTCATTCCTCATTTAAAAGATCTCACGCAACACCAGGAAACTGATAAATAATCTTAAAGGTTATGCTTAGACTCTGCAGAACCTGACATGTTGCAGAGAAAATGAATGCAAGATCTCAGCTAACAGAATTTTGTTCTCTAAATATTCAGTGTTGGTTCTGGGAACATAAAAAATGTCCAGTGTTCTTGACATTAGACGTACGTTTTTTTAAAGGTATAATGTTCCTCAAACATTCTTAATTTTGATGTAAAAAATTTACAAAAAAATTTTGCTATAAAATCAACATGAAGCATCTGTAACGTTGCAACAGTGTTACAAAATATTTATTTTCACATTAGTTGTAATGGAGTTTACTTATGACTGTATTACACTGGTTTAGGGTAGGTGTGTTCGCCTGGTGTGTCGGTCAGAACACAGGAGGCATGAATATGAATCAACAGTCTTTATTTAGTTCAGCAATGGTCAGCACAGTGAACAGCACAGCCAGACCACAGGGCATTGCTTGGTATTATCTTCACAATAATGATATGTGAGGTTACTGTACATGAGTAGGCATAGGTGTGGTCTGAAACAATTAACAATAATCACAATTAGTAACATCAACAACTTCAATCAATATAATAACCGGCATTTATACTATTAGCTTTTCATTGTAAACATGAAATTCTCTGCAGTAATACCACTTTTCACCGTTAGATGGCGCATGGCGCTCATAATTGGAATTATTTGCTGCGTCATCATTAATTACTCACCCTTATGTTGTTCCACACCCATAAGACCTTCATTCATCTTCTGAACCCAAATTAAGATATTTTTTATGAAATCCGATGGCTCAGTGAGGCCTCCATAGACAGCAATAACACTCTCTTTTTCAATGCCCAGAAAGCTACTAAAAACATATTTAAAACAGTTTATGTGACTACAGTGTTTCAACCTTAATATTATAAAGCGACGAGAATACTTTTCATGTGCCAAAAATAACAAAATAGTGACTTTATTCCACAATATCCAGTGAAGGGCGATTTCAAAACACTGCTTCATGAAGCTTCGAAGCTTTATGAATCTTTTGTTTCAAATCAATGGTGGAGCCATCGGATTTGATCAAAAATATCTTAATTTGTGTTCCAAAGATGAACGAAGGTCTTACGGGTGTGGAACGACATAAGGGTGAGTAATTAATGACATTATTTTCATTTTTGGGTAAACTAACCCTTTAATAACTATTGATGTTTCTACAGGGAGATTATTGCATATCTCATCACATTCTGTCTTACCGTCCACTCTATCAAATCTGCCATAAAAGTTGTTCAAATCGTTAATAAAAGTTTGGTTTTTACTTACAAAACTATCATCCTTTTCATTGGACATACCCTTTAAAGGGTTAGTTCACCCAAAAATGAAAATAATGTCATTAATTACTCACCCTCATGTCGTTCTACACCCTTAAGACCTTTGTTCATCTTCAGAACACAAATTAAGATATTTTTGATCAAATCCGATGGCTCAGTGAGGCCTACATAGACAGCAATGTCATTGAACTTCTCAAGATCCAGAAAGGTACTAAAAACATATTTAAAACAGTTCATGTGACTACAGTGGTTCAATCTTAATATTATAAAGCGACAAGAATACTTTTTGTGCGCCAAAAAAAACAAAATAACAACTTCTCAACAATATCTAGTGATGGCCGATTTCAAAACACTGCTTCAAATCTTTTGTTTCGAATCAGTGATTCGGATCGTGAGCATCGGGAGTTGGGGATAACATTAATCAGACTACACTGTTGAAGGGATATTTGTTTTTCATAATGTAGGGAAGAAAACTCTTTATTATATTTTTATTAAATCTGTGCATGTTGGACAACTGCAAGGAAGAACAGATACTAAATGGAGGGATAAGATCTCTATTTGTGAAGGAGTACATCCATCAAGGAGAGTGTTATATAAACCTCCTGTCTCTAAGCGATGTGGAGATTTTCAGTGGAGAGTACTGCATTGTGCTATAGCCTCAAATAGTTTTCGAAATGTAAAGAGATGGTTTTACTATGTTCATTCTGTAATGCTCATGATGCTGTTTTTCATGTGTATTTTGAATGTCAAAGACTTGGTCCTTTATTTGTAATACTTAGCCCGTGAAACAACAATGGCAGCCCCTACGGATGCTGTGTTTATGCAAGTGGTACATGGTGAGAAATAGACTTTAGGACAATATAACGTTGCGATCAAATTAATAATAATATAATAATGATAAATAATACACACACGATTATGTATTACAATGTTAAGCACCTTTGGCGATAGAAATGATTGTAAATGAGCATAAGCCCCGTACGGTCCGCCATGATGTGTGTTTACATCTAGCTACCACAATTCCTTGCGCTCAGGCAGTTTGGCATGACTTGCCTGGAACGCTACAAAGTCGTGAGTTGTGGTTTGAAGTCGTGACTTACGGGCTCAAAAAACTGCCTGGAACGCAGCATAAGATGTTGGTTTGTTGTAGGTGTCGTGAGCTCCATGAATGTGACAGGATATTAAGGAGGTGGAGTCATCATTATATGCAAATATGAGGAAACATATAAAGCAAATGCAAAGTATTTCTGTAGAGATGATCAGAGACATGCATGCTCTGACCTCATCAAGACTGAGACTAAAGATAAGAGGATTCATTCTGGAAGATTCTCTCTATGACAACACAAGTGCAGCAGTCCTGAAAGTGACCATCAGAGATCTGAGTGAACAGGATTCTGGGACGTACTACTGTGTGGTTAATAAAACTAGAGAACAAGATTTCTACACTGAAGTGAATCTGAAGGTTATAAGAGGTGAGTAACTGAGAGCCTCAAACCCATGATGATCTCCACAACATCACGATACTCAACACTGACTGTAATTACTGCCGTTCATAAAAGACACCATCAATATTTTATTTTACATTTTACGTAAGATTTACACTCATAATCTTGACTTGCATTCATAAATGTTGCAGTAAAGTGAGCAGATATGTGTTTATATTGAGAACAAAATGACAAATTATCTGGATTTGTGTTTAACAGATCAGCAAATCAGGAGTGTGAGAGGATATTCAGGAGGAAATGTTACTAATGTTACTACCATGTGAAATATTTCTGTAAAACTGCAGCAGATCAATGTTTCACTGTAATAAACTCTAACAGAGCAGCAGAATGGGAACAGGACAGACGATTCTCCGTTCATGATGACAGATCTGCAGGTCTCTTGTGTTCAGAGATCTAAATGTCGATGATTCTGGAAAATACAGAATTACAGTCAAAGCTTCTGAAGACTACAGTTTCTTCTCCGAGTTTAGTGAGACGCTTTCAGTCATTTATTCATTGTTTGACAGAATCCATGAATATATCTGGTAAGTCTAACATTGCTGCACTTTATTTTGATCTGCAATTAAAAATAATTAATTTCATATTACTACAGTAAAGCATTAGTGTGGTAATTTGGACACAGTATTACTACAGTGTTTTAACTGCAGTTAATGGTGTTCATCCAGTAACATTATGTAGTGTATTATTCAGTGTGAAATCATAGGCTTAAGTTCCAGAAACTCAAACAAACAGCTTGCAGATCTGTTTTCTAAGTGTCTGTGTATCAGCAAACATGAATTCTGGGTAGTGAGTCTGTGAATGACATCAGTAACAAGTGTCTGTATCATGAGAAAAGTGTCAAGTTCTAGGTGTGAAAAAAAAAGAAAAAAAAAAAAAACATTTAGAAATTCATTGTTTTATTGTTTTTTAAAAAAAAGTGATTGATTTATCTGGTCAGACAGATGTGCAGTAAACAGAGTTCAAGATGAACATTTACCATTTTTTATTTTTTTTTTTCTGTAAAGCTGCTTTGAAGCAATATTTAATGTGAAAAACAAACTAAAAATAAAATGATCTCACTCTTAACTTTTGTTTTCAGACTGTAGCATCTAGATTTCTGATTTAAAGGTGAAGTGTTTATTTTATGGTCATAGTGTCTTCAAACACAATTACAAATTACTGTTTTCAAACAAGTTTCAAACACTGATGACTATCATTTCATTGGTCAGACAAACTGATAGTCCCGCCCCAAAATCACTCCATTGGTTATTGTGTGGAGCTCAGTCAGACTGACCAAATAACCCATTTATATTATCAAGTTGATTTAATCTTTGTTTGTTTGTTTGTTTTACTGCAATAGACAATAAATAAATAATTTAGTCAGAGAGCCTTTACATTATACAAGGGGAAAACTATTAAATATCACATTGGGGGAAAAAGGGAAATAAAATGAAAGAAACAATAAATCTATAAAAACAATAAATCTAATCGATGGATCAGCTAAAGGTGCCCTAGAAGTGATATTTCACAAGATGTAATATAAGTCTCTGGTGTCCCCAGAATGTGTCTTTCAGCTCAAAATACCCCATATATATTTTTTTTATTATACCATATTTAACTGCCTATTTTGGGGTGGAATTAAAAATGTTCTGATTTGGGGTGTGTACACCTTTAAATGCTCGTGCTCCCCGCCCCCAAGCTCGCGACTCCATTAAACATTGCATAAATAATACTGAAGTTCACAATATAACTCTCAAAATGGATCTTTACAAACTGTTGGTGATGCAGCGTATCAGATCACGTAAGTATGGCATGTATTTTGTAGATGTTTGCCAACATTTGATTCTGAATGAGTTTGATAGTGCTGCACGGCTAACGTGGCTAAAGCTACACACTGTTGGAGAGACTCGATAAGAATGATGCGTTTATGAATGATACAGACTCTAATTCAACTGAACATCTTACCACCTATCCCCATCTCATTCAATTTAATTAAAAGCCCTTCCTTCATAACATATCATATGCCTTTTCTGTCAAAAATAAATAAATAAATAAAATAAAAAATGTTGCCAAGACATAATATTTACTTTTCTTTATAATGCTTTTCACATTTCATTCTCCAAACAAATTATAGGATCCATAGTTGTTCGTCCCTTACAAAAACCACTCTGATAAGGGGAGAAAAGTCCTCTGTTTTTCTATTTCGTATACTAACCTTTTAGTTATGATTTTCTCCATGAGTTTGCAAAGGTAAGATGTCAAAGCTATTGGTCTATAATTTTTAACTTCTGTTTTATCCATACCAGGAACCTTTATCCTTTCCCACAGGAACTATTACTGAATTTTTCCAACCAGTATCCTCCCTTGTTCCCATATTTTGTTTGTCCCATAAGTATAAAAATCACATTTTTTTTTTTTTTTTTTTTTTTTGCTACATCAGACAGTTGTTCAATCATTTTTTTATTGCTATTTTAAGTTCAAACAATGTGAACTTTGCATCAAGCAGACTCTCACTTATCCCCTTTATTCCCAGTACTTCTTTGTTTTCCTTAAATATCTTTGCTCTCCATGATACCTTTTCATTAGATTCTGAGAGCTATGTACTTTAACAAAGGTTTTTGCAAGCATTCCTGCTTTCTCTTCATTAGTTATTGCTTCCATACCATTATTTTTAAGCACAGGAAAAGAAAAGTCCCTTCCAATGCCTCCCTTCTTCCTAATCATTCCCCATATCTTACTAACCTGGATTCCTGTCCCGACATTACTGCAAAAATCTCTCCAATATATTTTCGTTTTGCTTGTTGTATAATTCTTTTAATTTCCCACAAAGTGTTATGAGTATTAAAGTCTCCACATACTATAATTTTGCCATTTCCCACCTCATATATACTATCAAGCATGTCTCTCTATAATTACTACCTTGTTGAATGAAAGTAATCACTCCAATTGCAGAACTACTATTTTTACGAACTGCTGTATAACCATGAATTATAAAATCAAGTGATGGTTTTAACCAGGTTTCCTGTATACATGTGATGTTTGGTTTAACAGATAATTCTTCTATGAAATGTTTTAATCTTGTCCATTGGCAATTAAACTTCTGACATTCCAATGTAAAATGGATAGTATCATCAATGCCCTCCTCCTCCACCACATGTTGACAGTGTTTCAGATATCTCTGCTGTTAGTGCTGCATTAATTAATTCGACTGATAGCTTCTCTATCCCTATAGGTACTCTTCTGCAGCTTTTGTGATTATCTTGATTCTCTCTGTTCTACTGTTTATTTGTGCTGAGCAGCTGATAATCTTCCCCTTTGTGGTCGTGTTTAATTTAAAAATGGCGGATTTGAGCTGCTCTAGTTTTGACATCAGATGCCAACTGTTTCTGTGTGTCATGTGTGTAGCACCAAAAAACCTTTTAGAAACACGACCACGAATGATTTGGAGGGCAACAGTGCCAGATTAGCAGTCAATAAGCTTTAGCTTTAGAAGATTTTTATTTCACAATGAAAATCACAGATCCACTTTCATTAATTAAAGAAAAGAAAAAAATGTTGCATTGGCTTGTAGTCACCAGCAGGTGGTGCAAAGAACACGCAAAGTATGACATCTTCACTGGGACAGACTTATTTATACTGACAATATTTATACTGCATTTCACTTAAGCTCCAGCACTGATCTATCTTGTACTTTAAACTTGACATTGTGCAGTAGTAAATACTGTTAAATTATGTTCATCATTTGTAAGTCACTTTGGATAAAACCATCTGCTAAACAAATAAATGTGACTCATGACACTCCTGTCAATCATTCAGAGCTCCACCCACAGAGAGACGGATCAAAGCTGTAAAATAATTTGCCATTTGTCCAAAACACTATGGCTCCTTCATCACATACTGAAAAAAGAAAGACAGAATTAGAGAATGAATACATTAATATTTAATACACTTTAACTCCCGGGTTGGTATAAAATGACTTGAGTTACTTTATCTTAAACAGTAAATTATATTTAGCGTATCAGGTCTTCATCATTAAATCATAGTGTGTTGACCCATCACACCACAAACTATAATAATAACTATATTAGCATCTACAACAATAGATGCTTACAATAAAGATAAGATAACCACAACAATAGCTATATTAATGTCCACACCAGTGGACGGTTTTCACGTTTAGTTCTGTTTAGTTTCTGTCTGAATGGACTTTCAGTTTGTTGTCTTTTATCACGTGTTCCTTTGTTCTATGTTCCCATCACAATCTGTCACCATGGACACTAATCATCATCATCAGCTGTTCGTCATTTGAGTTAATCGTCTGTGTCATTATATAAGTTGTTCCCTGTCCTGCACTCCTATGTGTTTACACTACCTGCCTGCCTGTCATTGTTGGAGTTTGATATTAAACAAGCACCGTTACAACGGTACTGTAAAGATAACTATAACAATAATTATATAACCGTCCAAACCAATATATGATAACTATATTAGCGTCCTCACCAATGAACAAAACTATAACATTAACTTTGCATTACATTTTCATAAATAAGCTCAGTCAGCTCAACATCACCAGCTTGACGTCTCACATGATGAAGTATGGATTGAATCATCTTTGTAATTAAAGAAAAAAACAGAATATACACAAAATACATAACTATATTAGTGTCTACACCAATGGAAGATAACTATAACATTAACTTACTGTTAAATTTTCATAAACAGGTTCGGTCAACTCAACATCAGAAGCTTGACGTCTCGTATGAGAAGGTCTGGAACGATTCATCTTTGCCATCGTTGCCAAAAACAGAATATACACAAAATAAATAACTATATTAGCGTCCACACCAACTGATGATAATTATAAAATTAACGTACCGTTATATTTTCATAAACAGGTTCATTCGACTCAACATCAGAAGCTTGACTTCTGTCAGGATGAGGTCTGGACTGATTCATCTTTGCCATTAAAAGAGAAAACAGAAGGAATAACTGACACAATATAAAGTCACAACAGCATTCAGACTTTCAATCTTTTCATTAGTACATTTCCCTGATCAGTAAACTAACCATAACCAAACTCATTTTTTTCACCTGAGACTCCAGTGTGTCATTTCTCTTTTTTATCCTGCTTCTCCTTAAAAACAATATGGGAAAATATTTCAAATATCTTCATTGGTCAACTTTGTGTAGAATTATTCTTATTCATTTCTATGATGAAAAAAATCTACAATACAGTTAAATACCTGCAATAAAATATTACAAACAGCGTCTTACCAAACGAGCAACATCGTAAGGACAACTGCAGCTCCACAAACCACTCCAATGGACATGTACAATATCACCAGACGTTCTACAAAAAAAGTAAATTAATTTGCATCACTTTAGAAAGAGTAAAGTAAGTATATGAGCTGCTCTACCTTTAACAGTCACAGTTACAGCGTCTGATCTCTGAGATCCATGTTGATTGTGAGCCTGACAGTAGAAGCGTCCACTCTGTAGTGCACTGAAACTCTGTCCAGATCCAACAGCTGAGCTTTCATTCTCCTTAAACCAGCTGAAGTTCAGAGCAGGAGGGTTTGAATCACTGCTGCAGATCAGAGTCACTGAATCTCCTGACACTATTTCACCAGATCCGTTTATCAATACTGAAACGTTCCTGGGAGGATCTAAAACGGATACAATTGAAAATTATCAATAAATATTAGAAAACTGTGGATTTGTTAACAATGTGCAGACATTCTTTGGTGCATCTAAAAGGACAAAATCAAAATCAAGTACAAATGAATCTGTACTCACACATGACATTGAGCTCAACAGCAGGAGAGGTGTGATTGTGTCCGTGTACCCCACAGCTATATTTGCCTGCATCCTCACTTCTGACTGACTGCAGCAGGAGTTCATTGTTTCTGTCTCTTCTCTCAGTTAATGGCTGTGAGTTTCTGTACCAGATGAATGTTGCTCTGTCAGTCAGAGTGCAGCTGCTTTTACATGTCAGACGGACTGAATCTCCCTCTGTCACTCTCTCAGGAGACTCCACCTGAAGATCTGAACACAACACACACATTATATCTAGTGCTGCTGTCATACACTGATTATTATTCAACATAATGTACAGAAGAAGAGAGAAACCTCATGAAAGTCACCTGTGACAGTAAGAGTCACTCCTGGATCACCAGTCCATTTACCATCAGGTTTATCAGTGATGAATCTGAAATAGTACATGCGTGAATCCTCCAGTGTCACATGACTCAGTCTGATGGTGCAGTTCTGCTGTTTATCTCCCAGATACTGAAGCCTCTGACTGTATTCAGTGTCATTAGACAGATCTGGATGCTCTCCATTATCTTTTTCCAGTGTTTTGGTCCAGAACACTCTCATGATCTGATATCCAGCAGGGTATGTATAAGTGCAGCTCATTTTCACTGATGAGTTCTTTAGTGCACAGATGTGTGAAGGACTGTAACTCACACCCCAATCAGCACTAGAAACCCCTGAAACACAGAATTCATAGAGTGAAGAAAACAACATCTGCTTTTGTACAAAGAATGCTGGGGAGGGAAATTGCTTACAGTTTCCTCTTTAGTCATTCACTCACCGTGAATCATGAGCAGAAAGATCAGAGGAAGAGGAGGAGCCATTCTGACTGACATCAGAGCAACACCTACAACAAATGAACAGTGGCTTATTTCTGCTGTCATGAATCAGAAGTTTTAAACTTGATTTTAGTGTACTTTTTGTATGATAATACATAATAAGCATGTAAATATTATCATTAGTTCACTGCCTGTGTCGGTGGTGGTGTTTATTGAGGTTTGGTTTAGAAATATTGTGGTTAAGCTACTTTATCACACATTCTCCATTTTCTCAAGTTCCTTTTTTCTGGCTAGTGCAAATCGAGCCCCATCTACAATGCAAAGTGAACCTTATACACACAACAAAACACACACAATCCTGCTCTAATCGATGATCAATAGTCAGCATTTGCAATTGTTCTATTACATCTACAAGCAAAACATGGCCAAACACTAAACACTTACACAACCACTACAATAAAAGAAGCAGAAAAACAAAGGCTAAAGAAAAATCTATTCATTTTATCATGCTTGTCCTCAAATAAATGTCTTTCCTGTTGAAGACCAGCTAGAATTTGAAACACCGGTTTATGATGTAATAGTAATCCACGATAAAGCATTTTAACCAAAGCTGTATTTACTGTCTGAGCTCAGAAATCGTGTTAAATATAATTATAAATAATTATTAAACAACATTTTATTTCCAAAAATCAGACCAAACAGTGTGTTTAGATCAGGGGTTCTCTACTCTTTCCTGCAGAGTTTTGCTCCAAATCTAATCAAACACAAGCTAATCGAGGTCTACAGGTCTACTAGAAAGATATAGGCAGTGAATTTGATGAAGGTTGGAGCTAAACTCTGCAGGAAAGTGGATTTCGAGGCCAGAGTTACATCTTAATATACTGTATATATCAGCTCACACCCCTTCATGTTTTCACATTTTCCACCGTATGCTAAAATACTTTCAATTTTCATTCCAATCTACACTCCATACCCCATAATTACAACACAAACAGCAGCTTTGTACATTTGTCAAATTCACACCATTAAAAAAATATAGTTAATTTAATAGAAAGCTATTTGATGGTAATGAATCTAAAGAACGATTAGTAAATGATGCTCTTACCTTTTTTGCCAGCACTAAAATGACCAGGTTGAAACAGCACTGGGTTTCTTATACTCTGAAACGCATGTGGTTAACACCTTATGTTTTAACATGTGGTCTTATCTATGACACTTCACTTAGTGTTGGTTTAGTTTATCAAGTCAGAAGATTAACATCACAGAGAACACATCAGACTAAAGACATAAAATAAAAGTTAAACTGAGATAAACTCTACACCGGTTCTCAGAGATGCTCATTTTATAATGTTTTCAAACTTATCTGCATCTTCCTAAAGAACCAATAATATAATTTCTTCATTGTGCTTTTGATAAACTTTGACTAGAAATTTGGTAATAAACAATAAGAACTTGCTGATTAAGTACTAGAATATTACAGATGCTTCCTCTGAATGTCTAAACATCAATCTTATGAGATCTTCTACGCTTATTTTTCTAATAGTGGCCGTGTGTCCCTTCATAGTGTCTGATTCTCTGTTGTCTCTAAGTCTAAATATGGTCATAGATACAGTTTTTTATCCATATATTTGTATTTAACTTGTCCAACTTCGAACTAGCAGCATCTTTCAGTGTGACCCTTGTGAGAGACGGGTCGTTTCCGAAATCATCCCCTATACCCTTTCACTATTCACATTTTAAAAGCACTGGCATATAACTTTCCTCCCATCTTGTATATTTTTTTTTTTCATTACCATGTCCCTTTAGGTGATCAGAAGAAGTAAGCAGTAAACCCTAGGCCTGTTAAAATACTCACACTTGCGGTCTTTGCACTTGAGCCCTTGTCTACTTACATGACGTATTTCCTGTATTTGGTCCAAGTGTTCAAATAGATGTGAAGACTGCAAGTGTGTGTAGAGCTTTTGATAACCTGATGTACAAATGCAAGTGTTTACACAGTTTTAATTTGATTACAATATCTAATTTAACTTAGTTTGGAATGTTTTCCTGAACATTTTGGAGAACGCAAGTTCCCAAACATGATGCATGATGGGATACACAAAGCATATTTGAGTGTTTGTAAAGGGCACTGAGTGCTGACGTTTTTCACATCTGGGACAGTCTTGCGCACTTCCTGTCACATGCAAACGCTCTCAAATAGCCACAACCTCAAGAGTGGGTGTTTGGACAGGCCCACCGTAGTCCACTTAAAAGAGTGAATAAAGACGATTGAGCACCATTTTCTGTACCAGTCACCATTCTATTGTACACTCATTATTGCGGTGCATTATGGGATTGAATTAGCACTCTCTTTGCCACTACAAATGTCTGTACCCTAAAATAGTGCACTATAAGGGTGAAGTTGCTTCCTCTGGCTGAGGAATGATTTCAGAACACATCCATGGACAGATGAGTGGTGATAGATGATGCTGATGAACTGTGAATATCTCAAGGAGGTAAAAAATATCTTAAGAATGTCTATATAATCAAAGACTATAGAATAACACAAGACATGTCACTCGTATTGTTTTGAATAGGAGAAAGTGTAACGCGCAATATGGTGGAATAAGTCCCGCCTTCAAAATAAGAGCCAATCGCTGACTGGTAAAGTCATCGCGTCACTGCAGCAGCCGTTAGAAGCACCGGTTTCTATAGAAACAGTCAGACGCGCGCCTCCGAAATGAGGCACAAGAGACGCGCATTTAGGTCTGCGCATGTGCATTAGCTTGATCTAGCCTAAAAAAATACAGTGTTTTTTTGTCATGATTCGAGCGTTTGGAAAAAACTTTATGAGACAGATGTTGTCAGATTTCATTGGTGATTTCAAATATGAAATTTAATCCAAAGCTTGGCAAACAGCTTTGGAGAATTTGATGTTTCCCCATTCAGAGAGACAGGAGTTGCACTTGCATGCCCGAGAGGCGTTTCAAAGATGGCCGCCGAGTGAAATGACTTGTATTAAAGGGACTTTGATATAATATCTACAAGCTATCCGTTAGCATTCCCAATCATCTCAAATGACATTTGTTTGGCTGACTGACACACACAGACCTGAAGTACCAGCTCTTTAAGCTCACATGCAGCAGATGTAGATGAGGAAACATTTGGGTGAACCAAGAGTAATATATCTGAAGTTCTTCCTGTAGAGGGCGCTAGCGCTGGGATGCTCTATTCATTTATTATGATAAGACTAGTGATGTGAGAGTTCATTTATGAAATGATTTTGCACACCGAGGACATCTGCTGACCAAACAAAGACAAAGCTGACAAGCAAAGGAAAGACAGGCTGAATATTCTTATACGATATCCTTTACAATTTTCATAATATGTACAACTCAATGTGATGTTTTGTACATGCTGTGTGTACACTAGAGCACAGTGTATTTTTTTAAACCAAACAAATTTATTTCAAAAAAAATGTTGACACACACACACACACACACACACACACAAGTACAATCTCATTTTACTTAACATATACACATAAATTGTACGAATATGACTCATATTGATGAATAAAAATGCCTATAGGGAAAGGTCCGAAACTTTTGTTAATACAGTAAAATTGGTAAGTAGCTAGGCATGAGCCACTACAGTAATTTAAAAATATACAAAATAACACAAAGTGAAATGTGGCATTTTGGGGTTACCATGGTAAATACACAATACACACCAACTGATGATAATTATAACAATAAAGGGTTAGTTCACCCAAAAATGAAAATAATGTCATTTATTACTCACCCTCATGCCGTTGCACACCCGTACATAGAGATGGCCGATTTCAAAACATTGCTTCATGAAGCTTCAGATCATTATGAATCAGCGTTTCGAATCAGTGGTCCGGAGCGCCAAAGTCACGTGATTTCAGCAGTTTGGCGGTTTGACACGCAATCTGAATCATGATTCGACACGCTGATTCATAACGCTCCAAAGCTTCCTGAAGCAGTGTTTTGACATCGGCCATCACTATATAAGTCGTTATTTTTTTTTGGCGCACCAAAAATATTCTCGTCGCTTTATAATATTAATATTGAACCACTGTACTCACATGAACTGATTTAAATATGTTTTTAGTACATTAATGGATCTTGAGAGAGGAAATGTCATTGCTGGCTATGTAGGCCTCACTGAGCCATCGGATTTCAACAAAAATATCTTAATTTGTGTTCCGAAGATGAACGAAGGTCTTACGGGTGTGGAACAGCATGAGGGTGAGTAATAAATGACATTATTTATATTTTTGGGTGAACTAACCCTTTAACGTACCATTACGTTTTCATAAACAGGTTCATTCGACTCAACATCAGAAGCTTGACTTCTGTCAGGATGAGGTCTGGACTGATTCATCTTTACCATTAAAAGAGAAAACAGAAGGAATAACTGACACAATATAAAGTCACAACAGCATTCAGACTTTCAATCTTTTCATTAGTACATTTCCCTGATCAGTAAACTAACCATAACCAAACTCATTTTTCTCACCTGAGACTCCAGTGTGTCATTTCTCTTTTTCATCCTGCTTCTCCTTAAAAACAATGTGGGAAAATATTTCATATATCTTCATTGGTCAACTTTGTGTAGAATTATTCTTATTCGTTTCTATGATGAAAAAAATCTACAATACAGTTAAATACCTTCAATAAAATATTACAAACAGCGTCTTACCAAACAAGCAACATCGTAAGGACAACTGCAGCTCCACAAACCACTCCAATGGACATGTACAATATCACCAGACGTTCTACAAAAAAAGTAAATTAATTTGCATCACTTTAGAAAGAGTAAAGTAAGTATATGAGCTGCTCTACCTTTAACAGTCACAGTTACAGCGTCTGATCTCTGAGATCCATGTTGATTGTGAGCCTGACAGTAGAAGCGTCCACTCTGTAGTGCACTGAAACTCTGTCCAGATCCAACAGCTGAGTTTTCATTCTCCTTAAACCAGCTGAAGTTCAGAGCAGGAGGGTTTGAATCACTGCTGCAGATCAGAGTCACTGAATCTCCTGACACTATTTCACCAGATCCGTTTATCAACACTGAAACGTTCCTGGGAGGATCTAAAACGGATACAATTGAAAATGTAGGAAAATTGTGGATTTGGATGTGAACAATGTGCAGATGATCATTAACTCACACATGACGTTTAAAGTCACAGCATCAGAGTATTTCACTCCATGTTCATTGATGGACTTGCACTTGTATTCTCCACTGTCATCAGAGCTGATCTTTGAGATGCTGTAGATTCTTCCAGATCCTACAAACGTTCTTCCTTTAAACCAGCTGATTTCTGCAGGAGGGTTTGAATCACTGCTGCAGCTCAGAGTCACTGAATCTCCTGACACTATTTCACCAGATGGACTGATGGACACTGAGACGCTCTTTGGTGCATCTAAAAGGACAACAATTAAATCATCTCATTCAAACACAATCTCTAGTGTTTTTTTTTTGTGTGTGTGTGTGTGTTTTTCAAAGTACAAATGAATCTGTACTCACACATGACATTGAGCTGAAAAGCAGGAGAGGTGTGATTGTGTCCGTGTACAGCACAGCTATATCTGCCTGCATCCTCTCTTCTGACTGACTGCAGCAGGAGTTCATTGTTTCTGTCTCTTCTCTCAGTTAATGGCTGTGAGTTTCTGTACCAGGTGAATGTTGCTCTGTCAGTCAGAGTGCAGCTGCTTTTACATGTCAGACGGACTGAATCTCCCTCTGTCACTCTCTCAGGAGACTCCACCTGAAGATCTGAACACAACACACACATTATATCTAGTGCTGCTGTCATACACTGATTATTATTAAACATAATGTACAGAAGAAGAGAGAAACCTCATGAAAGTCACCTGTGACAGCAAGAGTCACTCCTGGATCACCAATCCATTTACCATCAGGTTTATTAGTGATGAATCTGAAATAGTACATGTGTGAATCCTTCAGTGTCACATGACTCAGTCTGATGGTGCAGTTCTGCTGTTTATCTCCCAGATACTGAAGCCTCTGACTGTATTCAGGGTCCTCAGACAGATCTGGATGTTCTGTATTTCTAAGTTGTGTTTTGGTCCAGAACACTTTCATGATCTGATATCCAGCAGGGTATTTATAAGTGATTCTCTGTTGTCTCTAACTTTAAATATGGTCATAGATACAGTTTTGTATCCATATATTTGTATTTAACTTGTCCAACTTCGAACTAGCAGCATCTTTCAGTGTGACCCTTGTGAGAGATGGGCTGTTTCCAAAATTGTCCCCTATACCCTTTCAATATTCACAATGCAAAAAGCTTTGGCATGTAACTTTCCTCCAATTTCTTTTTCTTTTTTTTTTTCTCCATCACGTGTCCCTTTAGGTGCTCAGAAGGAGTAAGCAGTAAACCCTAGGCCTGTTAAAATACTCACACTTGCGATCTTTGCTCTTGAGCCCTTGTCTACTTACATGACGTATTTCCTGTATTTGGTCCAAGTGTTCAAATAGATGTGAAGACTGCAAGTGTGTGTAGAGCTTTTGATAACCTGATGTACAAATGCAAGTGTTTACACAGTTTTAATTTGATAACAATATCTAATTTAACTTAGTTTGGAATATTTTCCTCAACATTTTGGGGAACGTGAGTTCCTGAACATGAAGCATGATGGGATACACAAAGCATATTTGAGTAAAAGTTTGTAAAAGACACTGGGTATTGATGGTTTTCACATCTGGGACAGTCTTGCGCACTTCCTGTCACATGCAAACGCTCTCAAATAGCCACAACCTCAAGAGTGGGTGTTTGGACAGGCCCACCGTAGTCCACTTAAAAGAGTGAATAAAGACGATTGAGCACCATTTTCTGCACCAGTCACCATTCTATTGTACACTCATTATTGCGGTGCATTATGGGATTGAATTAGCACTCTCTATGCCACTACAAATGTCTGTACCCTAAAATAGTGCACTATAAGGGTGAAGTCGCTTCCTCTGGCTGAGGAACGGTTTCGGAACACATCCATGGACAGACGAGATGTCACAGATGATGCTGATGAACTGTGAATATCTCAAGGAGGTTTAAAAAAAAAAAAAAAAAAAAAAAAATCTTAAGAATGTCTATATATTACCTACAAGCTATCCGTTAGCATTCCCAATCATCTCAAATGACATTTGTTTGGCTGACTGACACACTCAGACCTGAAGTACCAGCTCTTTAAGCTCACATGCAGCAGATGTAGATGAGGAAACATTTGGGTGAACCAAGAGTAATATATCTGAAGTTCTTCCTGTAGAGGGCGCTAGCGCTGGGATGCTCTATTCATTTATTATGATAAGACTAGTGACGTGAGAGTTCATTTATGAAATGATTTTGCACACCGAGGACATCTGCTGACCAAACAAAGACAAAGCTGACAAGCAAAGGAAAGACAGGCTGAATATTTTAATACGATATCCTTTACAATTTTCATAATATGTACAACTCAATGTGATGTTTTTATATACACTATGTACACTAGTGCACAGTGTATTTTTTTTTTTTTTAAACCAAATTTATTTTGCAAAAATTGACACACACACACACACACACACACACAGACAGAAGTACAGTCCCATTTTACAGAACATATATGTCAGACACAGACGTGAACAAGAGGGCAAGTATTCAACAGGTGGTTTATTCAGAAACAGAGGCACGAACACAGGAACAACACAGGTGAGTAGTTTGCACTGTCTCCGTGACAATATACACATAAATTGAACATCATCATTTCATGCTTCCCAGCCAACACACACCATACCAGTTACGTGATTTATTGGTACTTTACTTTTATTTCATGACTTATGTAACCCTGATAAGATAATTGTGTCAAAGTTATAGGCTATATATGTGCATGGGTTCTTTAAGAGAGCGCTGGCAGCTATCCAATCAGAGCTGCAGTTGAGTTAAGCTCCGCCCCCATGCACGAGTTGGATCGGTGGAGAGTGTGTGATGAAAACGTGACTAAAACCGAGTTGTTAATTTAAGAGGAAAAGAAAAGCTTGTTCTGTTTAAAGAAGGGTTTCTTACCCATTTTATTTTCTTCTTTTCACTGGACACTGTCAGGATCTGTTTTGTCATTTTGTTTCATTTGATTGGTGAGTAGTGATAATTGTGTTACCGAGCACATGGTGTGTTGTAATAGATTCATGTCTTTATGTGCTAATCAATGTCAAATTGAGATGAGTACTGTTTTAAAGTGACTGAGTATAGTTAAATATTGATGTTTATTATTAAAATGTTTGCTATGTATTGTTTGTCCGATAAATTATACAGTGGCAGCCACGGGTGAATGTGATGATATTGTGATTGTAACGATACCCATGTCGAGGCATGCACGAAATCCTAGCAGCGGCTGGACGTCTTGATTCACCAAGAGGAATGGAAGTGAATGATTTTGCCCATTTAGGCCACACTGCAATGTGACTGCAATGGGACTTTTGTCTCGATGTTACTTCCACCATAAGCTACAAGGTTAGGTGTCTTTGATTGCTTCACTGGCCGTTCGTTGTTGGCAATTTGTTCAAAAGTTATTTGTGACATTACGTTACATTTTGCCCCAGTGTCAACTTTCACTTCAATTGGAGTTTTGTTTATGTGTAAAGTGACAAATCCCTCCTCCAACCCTGGCATGTGAGGGTTAACAGTGTTGACAAACTTGTCAAATTCGATGCCATCAACATAAAAAGTGTCATCATGGTCAAGGGGTTTGTCTATTTCGAGTTCATGTACCGCTTTCCTGTGACTGAATTTCTTCGGACCAAACTGACTGCGTGCTTTGCAACATTTCTTGTAATGATTCATTTTCTTGCAGTTATGACACTGTTGTCCGAAAGCTGGGCATTTCTCTTTCTTTGCTGCATGATTGCTTCCACAGTTTCTACAATTGGTTATGGTTGGTGAATCGTCTTGTTCCGTTCTTTGTTTATGTCTTGTCTGTTGGCGCCTCCTGCTGGAAACTGGCGGTATTGCATCCACATTAGTGGCAGTCTGAGGTATAGCCAATGTTTTGTTATTTTCCTCTGTCATTTCATGTATGCGACAAATTGAGATGGCCTTAGTTAGAGTTAGATCACTGTCTCTCAACAGTACTTTCCTTAAGCTTTCACTGTTGATGCCACATACTATCCTATCACAGATCAGCTCGTCAGTCAGTTCTCCAAATTGACAACTTTTAGCTTTAATTCTGAGATCACTGATGAATGCCTCAAGTCTCACCTTGTTTTTGGTTTCTAGAGTAAAACTTGTGCCTCTCCATTGTTTTATTTTGTTGAGGGTTGCATATTTCACGAAATTTTCTATTCAGGCACTCTGGATCTTCTCTCGATTCAGCGGGAGTCAAGATCGCGCCATTCTCGCCCGGTACACGCACCTCCGCTGCATAGACAAATGAACGCTCTCGTTCTATGGCTTCCGGCCCTGCGAGATTGAGGAGGATATACGCCCTTGTTTTGGCAGGCTTATCATAGTGCGCGGCGGCGATGAAAATGTCATATTCTTGCTCGAAGATTCGCCAATTGTCGGCAATATTTCCATCAAAAGTGAGCGGGTCTGGTCTTCGAAAGGATTCCGCCATAGCCACTCACTGCGCGGTCTCGAGAAAACTTTTGCGATCAGTTCAGTCTCTGTACAAAACTGATTAACTCACAGGCGAAAAGTCCGTGCCGTCTTCTGACACCATGTTGTTTGTCCGATAAATTATACAGTGACAGCCATGGGTGAATGTGATGATATTTATTAACAGAGCTCGTGTCACACATACGACACATCACACATGAACCTAGCTCTCGCGCATTCTTAGTACATACGCCCCAGGGGGTGGGAGGACGTTCTTAAAGGACCCAACACATGTTTGAGGTGCAGCACATTAGAATACACAAATCACATTGTATTTCTGAACGGATCATTTATCACAATGATCTACACTATGTTAATAGAAAAGTTTAATATTTGAGCTAACGTCCAATATAAGGCATTTAATTGAGTTCAGGATGATTTCGTGACGTATGCTAATTGCATATGTGCAATATTTGAATATTTCATTGTTTTATTTGTTACCTTTGTGAATATTAGGTCTATTGGTGAATTATCAATGTTGCAGAAAGTAATGTGAGGTGAATTTGATTTATTTAAAAAGATAAATCATTGTAAGAGTTTATAGAGAATGTTGTACATTATATATGAGAAAATGTGGATGTATATCACACTGAATCTGTTTTATATATGCAGGTTAGTTGTTTTTTTTTTGTTTTTTTTTTCCCTTATCAATGCATTACTGGATTTCTTCAGTGTTTGAGATGGCGAGTCAACCCCATGAAAAAACCTAAAGAAAGGACAAAGACAAGAATGGAAGAGTGATTCATTTACGTCCTCAACCAGAGTGGTAGGATTACTGTTGACTTGGATTTGTTTGAAATAAGGACTAAACTCTCTTGACTTCCTCAACAAGAGGGAAAGAGGACATAAATTACATACCACACACAACAGAACTGAAAACAGAATATAACCAACTTTAGTGGACATTTATCTTAGAGGAGGTGATATATTCTCTTTCGACAATTGTATATTGGCTGTTTGATTGATTCTATTGTTTATTTTGTTACTTTAGTAATTGAATAACAATTGAAAAAGGTGTTACACTTACTAACTAACAACATAGCCTCAGTCGTCACACCCACGGACCGTTGGCTGAACGTTTGATGCATATGGCACACTTAACCGGTGTTGTGCTGAATTTTGACTCCCTGCCAAATTATTACCCTCCTCACTGAAGTCACTGCCTGATTCTAACCCCTAATCCTAAACTTACCTACACTAGTGAGGTCATAATCTGGCGGAGTTCAGAATTCAGCACAACACCAGAACTCAGTTTGTCTGATGACAGTCAGATTGACAGTTTGACGTGTTTGTAATTCACTCCATCTCACACAGAAAAAACACACAAGTTGTGAGAAATCAAGATTAACAAAAACGCAACATGAAATACAGGTACGTACTTCTCTGAGGTGAATATATCTGTTATGTTCGTTGTAACAAGAAGTTCACATCATTTTCACATCTGTAACTGTCCTACTGATGGTCATCAGACAAACGTTGTGGTCCGGAGATATTTAAAGGGTTAGTTCACCCAAAAATGTCATCACTCAGATGTGTCATAACCTCAATTAATGTACTACTTTATGCAGATCCTAATTAGCCCCCCTCATTCTCCATCTTGGGAGCCAGTTCTCTTCTACCTGTAAGTTTTGATGTTTTATCTTAATCCAAATAGGATTATGATCACTTCCAATTGTATTATCTTTAAAAAAAACATCCCATTGACTTATCCTTGCTAATTATTCTGAAACTATTGTCAATAGCTGACTCCTTTCCATGAACTGCATCATAGTCTCTCTCCCATCATTAGACATACTAATTGGTTGTCATCCATAAACTCTTCAATAATCATCTGTTTTTGTACTTTCCCACAATGTGTTATGAGCATTAAAGTCTCCGCATACTATAATTTTGCCATTTCCCACCTCATATATACTATCAAGCATCTCTGTCTATAATTACTACCTTGTTGAATGAAAGTAATCACTCCAATTGCAGAACTACTATTTTTACGAACTGCTGTATAACCATGAATTATAAAATCAAGTGATGGTTTTAACCAGGTTTCCTGTATACATGTGATGTTTGGTTTAACAGATAATTCTTTTATGAAATGTTTTAATTCTTGTCCATTGGCAATTAAACTTCTGACATTCCATTGTAAAATGGATAGTATCATCAATGCCCTCCTCCTCCACCACATGTTGACAGTGTTTCAGATATCTCTGCTGTTAGTGCTGCATTAATTAATTTGACTGATAGCTTCTCTATCCCTATAGGTACTTTTCTGCAGCTTTTGTGATTATCTTGATTCTCTCTGTTATACTTCTAATAACAAAGCTGTTGTATGGCTTTATAAGATTTTTATTTAACACTGAAAATCACAGATCCACTTTCATTGATTAAAGAAAAGAAAAAATGTTGCATTGGCTTGTAGTCACCAGCAGGTGGTGCAAAGAACACGCAAAGTATGACATCTTCACTGGGACAGACTTATTTATACTGACAATATTTATACTGCATTTCACTTAAGCTCCAGCACTGATTTAGCTTGTACTTTAAACTTGACATTGTGCAGTAGTAAATACTGTTAAATTATGTTCATCATTTGTAAGTCACTTTGGATAAAACCATCTACTAAACAAATAAATGTGACCCGAGACACTCCTGTCAATCATTCAGAGCTCCACCCACAGAGAGACAGATCAAAGCTGTAAAATAATTTGCCATTTGTCCAAAACACTATGGCTTCTTCATCACATGCTGAAAAAAGAAAGACAGAATTAGAGAATGAATACATTAATATTTAATACACTTTGGCCCAGTTTCATAGACAGGGCTTAGCCTAAGTCAGGGTTAGGTTTTTGTTCAATAAGGGCATTAAAGTAGATTTTATATCATCTTGGTACAAAACTATGGCAGTGACATATTTTAAGTTCTGTCAGTACAAGTTATTTTCAGTTAAAACAGCTCAAACATGCATTCTAGTCTAGGACTAGCTTAAAGGGATAGTTCACCCAGAAATGCAAATTTGATGTTTATCTGCTTACCCCCAGGGCATCCAAGATGTAGGTGACTTTGTTTCTTCAGTAGAACACAAATGATTTTTAACTCCAACTGTTGCGGTCTGTCAGTCGTATAATGGATGTTAATGGGAACTCCATCTATAAGTGTCAAAAAAACATGCACAGACAAATCCAAATTAAACCCTGCGGCTCGTGATGACACACTGATGTCCTAAGACACGAAACGATCGATTTGTGCGAGAAACCGAACAGTATTTATATAATTTTTCACCTCTAATACACCACTATGTCAAACTGCCTTGCGCATCCGGTTGGTGAGGTCTGAAAACATGCTCTGATGACGGAAGTGATCTCTCGCGCGTATACTTCAATGAGTGCGAGACATCGCTTCTGTTGTCAGAGCGCGTTCAGACCTCACCAACCGGATGCGCAAGACAGTTGGACATAGTGGTGTATTAGAGGTAAAAAATTATATAAATACTGTTCGGTTTCTCGCACAAACCGATCGGTTCGTGTCTTAGGACATCAAATGTGTTGTCACGAGCCGCAGGGTTTAATTTGGATTTGTCTGTGCATGTTTTTTTGACTCTTATAGATGGAGTTCCCATTAACATCCATTATACGACTGACAGACCGCAACGGTTGGAGTTAAAAATCATCATTTGTGTTCTACTGAAGAAACAAAGTCACCTACATCTTGGATGTCCTGGAGGTAAGCAGATAAACATCAAATTTGAATTTTTGGGTGAACTATCCCTTTAAGCCTTGTCTGTGAAACCGGGGGTTTAACTCCCAGGTTGGTATAAAATGACTTGAGTTATTTTATCTTAAACAGTAAATTATATTTAGCGTATCAGGTCTTCATCATTAAATCATAGTGTGTTGACCCATCACACCACAAACTATAATAATAACTATATTAGCATCTACACCAACAGATGTTAACTATAAAGATAAGCTAACCACAACTATTAGTGTCCACACCAGTGGACTGTACTGTAAAGATAACTATAACAATAACCATATTAGCAGCTGTGGTAATATAGTTATCATATATTACCATCCACACCAATGGACAAAACCATAATATTAACTTTGCATTACATTTTCATAAATAAGCTCAGTCAGCTCAACATCACCAGCTTGAAGCTTGACGTCTCACATGATGAAGTATGGATTGAATCATCTTTGTAATTAAAGAACAAAACAGAATATACACAAAATACATAACTATATTAGTGTCTACACCAATGGAAGATAACTATAACATTAACTTACTGTTAAATTTTCATAAACAGGTTCAGTCAACTCAACATCAGAAGCTTGACGTCTCGTATGATGAGGTCTGGAACGATTCATCTTTGCCATTAAAGAAAAAAACAGAATATAGACAAAATAAATAACTATATTAGCGTCCACACCAACTGATGATAATTATATCATTAACGTACCGTTACATTTTCATAAACAGGTTCATTCGACTCAACATCAGAAGCTTGACTTCTGTCAGGATGAGGTCTGGACTGATTCATCTTTACCATTAAAAGAGAAAACAGAAGGAATAACTGACACAATATAAAGTCACAACAGCATTCAGACTTTCAATCTTTTCATTAGTACATTTCCCTGATCAGTAAACTAACCATAACCAAACTCATTTTTCTCACCTGAGACTCCAGTGTGTCATTTCTCTTTTTTATCCTGCTTCTCCTTAAAAACAATGTGGGAAAATATTTCAAATATCTTCATTGGTCAACTTTGTGTAGAATTATTCTTATTCATTTCTATGATGAAAAAAATCTACAATACAGTTAAATACCTGCAATAAAATATTACAAACAGCGTCTTACCAAACGAGCAACATCGTAAGGACAACTGCAGCTCCACAAACCACTCCAATGGACATGTACAATATCACCAGACGTTCTACAAAAAAAGTAAATTAATTTGCATCACTTTAGAAAGAGTAAAGTAAGTATATGAGCTGCTCTACCTTTAACCGTCACAGTTACAGCGTCTGATCTCTGAGATCCATGTTGATTGTGAGCCTGACAGTAGAAGCGTCCACTCTGTAGTGCACTGAAACTCTGTCCAGATCCAACAGCTGAGTTTTCATTCTCCTTAAACCAGCTGAAGTTCAGAGCAGGAGGGTTTGAATCACTGCTGCAGATCAGAGTCACTGAATCTCCTGACACTATTTCACCAGATCCGTTTATCAATACTGAAACGTTCCTGGGAGGATCTAAAACGGATACAATTGAAAATGTTGGAAAATTGTGGATTTGGATGTGAACAATGTGCAGATGATCATTAACTCACACATGACGTTTAAAGTCACAGCATCAGAGTATTTCTCTCCATGTTCATTGATGGATCTGCACTTGTATTCTCCACTGTCATCAGAGCTGATCTTTGAGATGTTGAAGATTCTTCCAGATCCTACAAACATTCCTCCTTTAAACCAGCTGAAGTTCAGAGCAGGAGGGTTTGAATCACTGCTGCAGATCAGAGTCACTGAATCTCCTGACACTATTTCACCAGATGGACTGATGGACACTGAGACGCTCTTTGGTGCATCTAAAAGGACAACAATTAAATCATCTCATTCAAACACAATCTCTATTTTTTATTTTTTTTTAAAGTACAAATGAATCTGTACTCACACATGACATTGAGCTCAACAGCAGGAGAGGTGTGATTGTGTCCGTGTACAGCACAGCTATATCTGCCTGCATCCTCTCTTCTGACTGACTGCAGCAGGAGTTCATTGTTTCTGTCTCTTCTCTCAGTTAATGGCTGTGAGTTTCTGTACCAGATGAATGTTGCTCTGTCAGTCAGATTACAGCTGCTTTTACATGTCAGATGGACTGAATCTCCCTCTGTCACTCTCTCAGGAGACTGAGACACCTGAAGATCTGAACACAACACACACATTATATCTAGTGCTGCTGTCATACACTGATTATTATTCAACATAATGTACAGAAGAAGAGAGAAACCTCATGAAAGTCACCTGTGACAGCAAGAGTCACTCCTGGAACACCAATCCATTTACCATCAGTTTTATTAGTGATGAATCTGAAATAGTACTCGTGTGAATCCTTCAGTGTCACATGACTCAGTCTGATGGTGCAGTTCTGCTGTTTATCTCCCAGATACTGAAGCCTCTGACTGTATTCAGGGTCCTTAGACAGATCTGGATGTTCTGTATTTCTAACTTGTATTTTGGTCCAGAACACTCTCATGATCTGATATCCAGCAGGGTATGTATAAGTGCAGTTCATTATCACTGATGAGTCATTTAGTGCACAGATGTGTGAAGGACTGTAACTCACACCCCAACCAGCACTAGAAACCCCTGAGACACAGAATTCATAGAGTGAAGAAAACAGCATCTGCTTTTGTACAAAGAATGTTGGGGAGGGAAATTGCTTACAGTTTCCTCTTTAGTCATTCAACTCACCGTGAATCATGAGCAGAAAGATCAGAGGAAGAGGAGGAGCCATTCTGACTGACATCAGAGCAACACCTACAACAAATGAACAGTGGCTTATTTCTGCTGTCATGAATCAGAAGTTTTAAACTTGATTTTAGTCTACTTTTTGTATGATAATACATAATAAACATGTAAATATTATCATTAGTTCACTGCCTGTGTCGGTGGTGGTGTTTATTGAGGTTTGGTTTAGAAATACTGTGGTTAAGCTACTTTATCACACATTCTCCATTTTCTCGGCTAGTGCAAATTGAGCCCCGTCTACAATGCAAAGTGCACCTTATACACATGACAAAACACACAGTCGCTGAGCAATAGTCAGCATTTGCAATTGTTCTATTACACCTACAAGCAAAACATGGCCAGACACTAAACACTTACACAACGACTCAAAAAAAAAAAAAAAAAAGAAGCTGAAAAACAAGGATTAAAGAAAAATCTATTCATTTTATCATGCTTGTCCTCAAACGAATGTCTTTCCTGCTGAAGACCAGCTAGAATTTTAAACACCGGTTTATGAAGTAATAGTAATCCATGATAAAGCATTTTAACCAAAGCTGTATTTACTGACTGAGCTCAGAAATCGTGTTAAATATATTATTAAACACATTTTATTTCCAAAAATCAGACCAAACAGTGTATTTAGATCAGGGGTTCTCTACTCTTTCCTGCAGAGTTTTGCTCCAAATCTAATCAAACACAAGCTAATCGAGGTCTACAGGTCTACTAGAAAGATATAGGCAGTGAATTTGATGAAGGTTGGAGCTAAACTCTGCAGGAAAGTGGATTTCGAGGCCAGAGTTACATCTTAATATACTGTATATATCAGCTCACACCCCTTCATGTTTTCACCGTATGCTAAAATACTTTAAATTTTCATTTCAATCTACACTCCATACCCCATAATTACAACACAAACAGCAGCTTTGTACATTTGTCAAAACAGAATCATTCACACCATTAAAAAATACCATTTAATAGAAAGCTAGTTGATGATAATGAATCTAAAGAATGATTAGTAAATGATGCTCTTACCTTTTTTGCCAGCACTAAAATGACCGGGTTGAAACAGCACTAGGTTTCTTATACTCTGAAACACGTGGTTAACACCTTATGTTTTAACATGTGGTCTTATTCATGACGCTTCACTTAGTGTTTAGTTTATCAAGTCAAAAGAGTAACATCACAGAGAACACATCAGACTAAAGACATAAAATAAAAGTTAAAGTGAGAGAAACTCTACACCGGTTCTCAGAGATGCTCATTTTATAATGTTTTCAAACTTATCTGCATCTTCCTAAAGAACCAATAATATAATTTCTTGATTGTGCTTTTGATAAACTTTGACTGGCAATTTGGTAATAAACAATACGAACTTGCTGATTAAGTACTAGAATATTACAGATCTTTCCTCTAAATGTCTAAACATCAATCTTATGAGATCTTCTACGCTTATTTTTCTAATAGTGGCCATGTGTCACTTCATAGTGTCTGATTCTCTGTTGTCTCTAACTCTAAATATGGTCATCGATACAGTTTTGTATCCATATATTTGTATTTAACTTGTCCAACTTCGAACTAGCAGCATCTTTCAGAGTGACCCTTGTGAGAGATGGGCTGTTTCCGAAATCATCTCCTATACCCTTTCACTATTCGCATTTTAAAAGCACTGGCATATAACTTTCCTCCCATCTTGTATACATTTTTTTTTTCATCACGTGTCCCTTTAGGTGATCAGAAGAAGTAAGCAGTAAACCCTAGGCCTGTTAAAATACTCACACTTGCGATCTTTGCACTTGAGCCCTTGTCTACTAACATGACGTATTTCCTGTATTTGGCCCAAGTGTTCAAATAGGTGTGAAGATTGCAAGTGTGTGTAGAGCTTTTGATAACCTGATGTACAAATGCAAGTGTTTACGCAGTTTTATTTGGATAACAATATCTAATTTAACTTAGTTTAGAATATTTTCCTCAACATTTTGGGGAACGTGAGTTTCTGAACATGATGGGATACACAAAGCATATTTGAGTGTTTGTAAAAGACACTGGGTATTGATGCTTTTCACACCTGGGACAGTCTTGCGCACTTCCTGTCACATGCAAACGCTCTCAAATAGCCACAACCTCAAGAGTGGGTGTTTGGACAGGCCCACCGTAGTCCACTTGAAAGAGTCAATAAAGACGATTGAGCACCATTTTCTGCACCAGTCACCATTCTATTGTACACTCATTGTTGCGGTGCATTATGGGATTGAATTAGCACTCTCTATGCCACTACAAATGTCTGTACCCTAAAATAGTGCACTATAAGGGTGAAGTTGCTTCCTCTGGCTAAGGAACGGTTTCGGAACACATCCATGGACAGACAAGACTTCACAGATGATGCTGATGAACTGTGAATATCTCAAGGAGGTTTAAAAAAAAAAAAAAAAAAAAAAAAAAAAAAAATTATATATATATATATATATATATTATATCTTAAGAATGTCTATATATTACCTACAAGCTATCCGTTAGCATTCCCAATCATCTCAAATGACATTTGTTTGGCTGACTGACACACTCAGACCTGAAGTACCAGCTCTTTAAGCTCACATGCAGCAGATGTAGATGAGGAAACATTTGGGTGAACCAAGAGTAATATATCTGAAGTTCTTCCTGTAGAGGGCGCTAGCGCTGGGATGCTCTATTCATTTATTATGATAAGACTAGTGACGTGAGAGTTCATTTATGAAATGATTTTGCACACCGAGGACATCTGCTGACCAAACAAAGACAAAGCTGACAAGCAAAGGAAAGACAAGCTGAATATTCTAATACGATATCCTTTACAATTTTCATAATATGTACAACTCAATGTGATGTTTCTATATACACTAGTGCAGTTTTTTTTGTTTTTTTTTAAAAAAACCAAACAAAATTATTTTACAAAAATTACGCACACACACACAGAGAAGTACAGTCCCATTTTACAGAACATATATGTCAGACACAGACGTGAACAAGAGGGCAAGTATTCAACAGGTGGTTTATTCAGAAACAGAGGCACGAACACAGGAACAACACAGGTGAGTAGTTTGCAGATATGAGCACGTTGAGTATAGTCACTTAGCTGAGCAATAACAGAGTCCTTTCTCTTTTGCAGAAGTATCAACGAGGGAAGACAAGACTTGCCGAAGGAGTGGGAGCACGGAGACATCGGAGGAGAGGTAAGGAGTCCAGGTATGTATAAACAAGACCAGACACTGAAGTGAGTGTTCTTATAGTGCTGGTGTGATGAGGTGCAGGTGCCGCTGATCAGTACTCTGGCGATTGTGAACGAGTGTTGGTGGTGGGAACTGTCTCCGTGACAATATACACATAAATTATACAAATATGACTCATATTGGCGAATAAAAATGCCTGTAAAGTAAGGTCTGAAACTTTTGTTAATACTGTAAAATTGGTAAGTTGGCATGAGCCACTACAGTAATTTAAACATATACAAAATAACACGAAGTGAAATTAAAGTGGCATTTTGGGGTTACCATGGTAAATGCACAATTTGCTACTAACGCTAATGAAACATGGAAACTGCTGCTGATGAATAAAATGAACATCATCATTTCATGCTCCCCAGCCAACACACAACATCCCAGTTACGTGATTTACTGGTACTTTACTTTTATTTCATGACTGATAAGATAATTGTGTCAAAGTTATAGGCTATATATGTGCGTGGGTTCTTTAAGAGAGCGCTGGCAGCTATCCAATCAGAGCTGCAGTTGAGTTAAGCCCCGCCCCCATGCACGAGTTGGATCGGTGGAGAGTGTGTGATGAAAACGTGACTAAAACCGAGTTGTTAATTTAAGAGGAAAAGAAAAGCTTGTTTTGTTTAAAGAAGGGTTTCTTACCCATTTTATTTTCTTCTTTCACTGGACACTGTCAGGATCTGTTTTGTCATTTTGTCTCATTTGATTGGTGAGTAGTGATAATTGTGTTACCGAGCGCATGGTGTGTTGTAATAGATTCATGTCTTTATGTGCTAATCAATGTCAAATTGAGATGAGTACTGTTTTAAAGTGACTAAGTATAGTTAAATATTGATGTTTATTATTAAAATGTTTGCTATGTGTTGTTTGTCCGATAAATTATACAGTGACAGCCACGGGTGAATGTGATGATATTTATTAACAGAGCTCGTGTCACACATACGACACATCACACATGAACATAGCTCTCGCGCATTCTTAGTACATACGCCCCAGGGGGTGGGAGGACGTTCTTAAAGGACCCAACACATGTTTGAGGTGCAGCACATTAGAATACACAAATCACATTGTATTTCTGAACAATTCATTTATCACAATGATCTGCATCCCCTTCCTTTAGCTGAAACCTCCTATCAAAAGGAAGAAAACATATTTAACACTGAACAGTACAGGCATGACACAGACTTGATCAACGACCAAGAATATGAATGACTTCCAATATAACATTGTATCCATTGCAGTGAATAAATGAACGATAACAGATACAAATCTCAAGATGTTCTCTGTGTGCATGAAGAAAACACATCAACAAAGAATGGCACTGGCAGTATAGAAATAGCCATAATAAACACAATTAAACAGGCACTCAAAATAATAACTAAAGTGTCACTAAATATACCATTACTAGAACTCACTGTTCATATCTTGGATTAGGCTTGCAGATGCGACCTGAACGTGTTCTGTAAGGTGCATTACTGACCTTAGTAGGAGACTGTGCAATGTGCTTTGGCAGGTCAGTAGGAGTGGATTCTGGTTGTGGAAGGTGTATTTGTGGTGAGTGTGGTGTAGGGGGAGCAAAGTCCTGTGTATGTGTAGTGGTGTTCTGAGAGTCAATGTCCTCGGGGTTGAGCCGTGATGGAGGGGGCTCTGCAACAGGAAGGATGTGGCGTCGGTTCCTCCTGTATGTTCTCCCATTGCATTGGACAGTGTATGACCGAAGCTCCTTATTCACCTCCTTTACTGTGCCAAGGTGGTCGTATCCTTTTGGGGTTTGCATTCTGACAACTTGTCCCTCTGCCAATGGTTGCAGTGGACGACTTGAGGCGTCATAGTACCGCTTTTGGGTCATCCTCTTATGACGGAGCTGTGCGGTGACTTGCTGGGCATGTTTGGGGGCTGGCTCTAATAGCCTAGAATTAACAGGAATGGCTGACCGTGTCTGTCGTGACAACAGGCGTTGTGCAGGGGAACCCAACGTTGGGTCTCGGGGAATGTTTCTCAGATTTAAGAGATTGAGAAATACATCCATCCCATCTCTGAGATTCAGCTGTTTGGCACTGCGGACCGCTCTTTCTGCCAGGCCATTTGACTGTGGGAACTCTGGACTACTGGTGACATGGATAAAGTCCCACTGTTTGGCAAAGTCTCTGAATCGCTGACTTGTGTACTGTTTAGCATTATCAGAAATGAGTGTGTGAGGTGTGCCATGCACAGAGAAATGTCTCTTCAATTTCTTTATTACAGCTGACGATGTTATGTCATGGAGAAGGTCAATCTCATACCAACCCGAGTATGAATCCACAAGCACCAGGCAGTTTTGGCCACGCCACTCAAACATATCTGTTGCCACAGTAGACCAAGGCAAGTCTGAAACAGGGTTTGGCTTTAATGGTTCTTTCGGTTGATGCGGCTTTGTGCTGTTGCAGACTGAGCATGTTAGGAGTTCTGCTAGGATATCAGCCGTCATTGTTGGCCAGAAAATTATACCTCTAGCTCTGTGCTTGGTAGCATCCAGACCAGGATGACCTCTATGGACTATACAGATGTATTCTCTCTGTAATGAGCGAGGAATGACTGTTTTGTGGCCTTTCATCATTATTCCATCTTCCACAGCAAGCTCATCTCTGTAAGGAAAGTATGGATGCACAGCAGGGCACAAGCTATGTTCTTTAGTTGGCCAACCTCGTTGAATCACAGTGCTGAGATCCTGTAGCACCTCATCCTCTGCTGTATGCTTCCTGAGTTCCTCCAGTCGGGCAGTCGAGATGTAATTGACAGACATGACCTCAAACGTGTCATTTTCAATGTCTGGAGGGACCTCTGTGTTTGGAGCTCTAGATAGGGTGTCTGCAAGATACATGTGCTTACCCTTCTTGTACACCAGAGTGATGTCGTAGCACTGTAACCTGAGCAACATTCTTAGTCTTGTAGGGGCAGGGGTCTTGCAGGGGCTGTGTGGATTGGTTTCTTTAGAATGGTCACCAGGGGATGGTGGTCCGTTTCAACAAGTGTGGGTTTTCCGTAGACATAGTCTCTGAACTTAGTACAGGCAAACACGACAGCTAGCAGCTCCTTTTCTATCTGAGCATACCGCGCATCTGTGTCTGTGAGTATGTGAGACGCATACGCAACTGGTCTGCCCTCCTGCATGCAAGCAGCACTAAGCCTGAAACATGAGGCATCACAGGTTAGTGTAACTGGCTTCTTTACATCATAGTATGCTAAGACAGGTGGGGTAGACAAATATGACTTGAGGGTTTGAAATGCGTTTTGGTGTTGCTGGTACCAGCACCATGCAGTCTCTTTGTGTGTCAGATTTCTGAGTGGTGCGGCAATGTCGCTGAAGTTTGGTATAAATTTCCCCAGATAATTTACCATTCCAAGGAAGCGCTGTAGTGCAGGGACATCCTTGGGGGCTGGCATCTCAGAGATTGCTTTTGTCTTGGAAGGATCAGCTTTCAGGCCTTCACTTGTACAGATGTGTCCCACATAGCTGACTTGATCCAGGCGGAATTTGCATTTAACAGGGTTTAGCTTGAGCTTGACCTCACGTGCTCTGTTCAGCACTCTTTTCAAATTAATGTCGTGTTCAGCAGCGTTGCGATCTCCGACAATGATGTCGTCAACAATAATTGCACAGGGATACCCTGAAAATAACTGCTCCATCGAGCGCTGGAACACTTCGCTTGCGGAGTTTATGCCAAAGGGCATGCGAAGAAATCTATAGCGCCCAAATGGGGTGCTGAATGTGGTCATCATGGAGGACTTGCGGTCTAAGCGAATCTGTCAGAAAGAGTTCTTCGCATCCAGCACTGAAAATACAGTTGCTCCCGACATCTGGGATGCCACTTCCTCTACGCTGCGCATTGGGTGATGTGGTCTTTTTAAGGCAGTGTTGAGATCTTTTGGGTTGATACACAGCCTGATTTCTTGTCTGTCCTTTTTATGTGTAACCACCATGGACGAGACCCAGTCTGTCGGCTCTGAAATCGTCGTTATGACGCCAAGGCTCTCCATGCGGTCCAGCTCTGCTTTGACACGGCTTTGCATTGCCAGAGGAATGCGATGAGCAGGGCGAAGTACAGGCTGTATGCTGGGGTCCACTGTCATAGAATATGTTATCGGGAGTTCTCCAAGCTCGTCTGTGAACGAGTCTTTCTACTCAGTGAGAATGTCTTCAGTGCTGCCCTCCATACTGACATGATGCACATCTGGGCTGATTGTAACGATACCCATGTCGAGGCATGCACGAAATCCTAGCAGCGGTTGGACCTCTTGATTCACCAAGAAGAATGGAAGTGAATGATTTTGCCCATTTAGGCCACACTGCAATGTGACTAAGCCTTTTGTCTCGATTTTACTTCCACCATAAGCTACAAGGTTAGGTGTCTTTGATTGCTTGACTGGCCGTTCGTTGTTGGCAATTTGTTCAAAAGTCATTTGTGACATTACGTTACATTTTGCCCCAGTGTCAACTTTCACTTCAATTGGAGTTTTGTTTATGTGTAAAGTGACAAATCCCTCCTCCAACCCTGGCATGTGAGGGTTAACAGTGTTGACAAACTTGTCAAATTCGATGCCATCAACATAAAAAGTGTCATCATGGTCAAGGGGTTTGTCAATTTCGAGTTCATGTACCGCTTTCCTGTGACTGAATTTCTTCGGACCAAACTGACTGCGTGCTTTGCAACATTTCTTGTAAAGATTCATTTTCTTGCAGTTATGACACTGTTGTCCGAAAGCTGGGCATTTCTCTTTCTTTGCTGCATGATTGCTTCCACAGTTTCTACAATTGGTTATGGTTGGTGAATCGTCTTGTTCCGTTCTTTGTTTATGTCTTGTCTGTTGGCGCCTCCTGCTGGAAACTGGCGGTATTGCATCCACATTAGTGGCAGTCTGAGGTATAGCCAATGTTTTGTTATTTTCCTCTGTCATTTCATGTATGCGACAAATTGAGATGGCCTTAGTTAGAGTTAGATCACTGTCTCTCAACAGTACTTTCCTTAAGCTTTCACTGTTGATGCCACATACTATCCTATCACAGATCAGCTCGTCAGTCAGTTCTCCAAATTGACAACTTTTAGCTTTAATTCTGAGATCACTGATGAATGCCTCAAGTCTCACCTTGTTTTTGGTTTCTAGAGTAAAACTTGTGCCTCTCCATTGTTTTATTTTGTTGAGGGTTGCATATTTCACGAAATTTTCTATTCAGGCACTCTGGATCTTCTCTCGATTCAGCGGGAGTCAAGATCGCGCCATTCTCGCCCGGTACACGCACCTCCGCTGCATAAACAAATGAACGCTCTCGTTCTATGGCTTCCGGCCCTGCGAGATTGAGGAGGATATACGCCCTTGTTTTGGCAGGCTTATCATAGTGCGCGGCGGCGATGAAAATGTCATACTCTTGCTCGAAGATTCGCCAATTGTCGGCAATATTTCCATCAAAAGTGAGCGGGTCTGGTCTTCGAAAGGATTCCGCCATAGCCACTCACTGCGCGGTCTCGAGAAAACTTTTGCGATCAGTTCAGTCTCTGTACAAAACTGATTAACTCGCAGGCGAAAAGTCCGTGCCGTCTTCTGACACCATGTTGTTTGTCCGATAAATTATACAGTGACAGCCACGGGTGAATGTGATGATATTTATTAACAGAGCTCGTGTCACACATACGACACATCACACATGAACATAGCTCTCGCGCATTCTTAGTACATACGCCCCAGGGGGTGGGAGGACGTTCTTAAAGGACCCAACACATGTTTGAGGTGCAGCACATTAGAATACACAAATCACATTGTATTTCTGAACGGATCATTTATCACAATGATCTACACTATGTTAATAGAAAAGTTTAATATTTGAGCTAACGTCCAATATAAGGCATTTAATTGAGTTCAGGATGATTTCGTGACGTATGCTAATTGCATATGTGCAATATTTGAATATTTCATTGTTTTATTTGTTACCTTTGTGAATATTAGGTCTATTGGTGAATTATCAATGTTGCAGAAAGTAATGTGAGGTGAATTTGATTTATTTAAAAAGATAAATCATTGTAAGAGTTTATAGAGAATGTTGTACATTATATATGAGAAAATGTGGATGTATATCACACTGAATCTGTTTTATATATGCAGGTTAGTTGTTTTTGTTTGTTTGTTTTTTTCCCTTATCAATGCATTACTGGATTTCTTCAGTGTTTGAGATGGCGAGTCAACCCCATGAAAAAACCTAAAGAAAGGACAAAGACAAGAATGGAAGAGTGATTCATTTACGTCCTCAACCAGAGTGGTAGGATTACTGTTGACTTGGATTTGTTTGAAATAAGGACTAAACTCTCTTGACTTCCTCAACAAGAGGGAAAGAGGACATAAATTACATACCACACACAACAGGACTGAAAACAGAATATAACCAACTTTAGTGGACATTTATCTTAGAGGAGGTGATATATTCTCTTTCGACAATTGTATATTGGCTGTTTGATTGATTCTATTGTTTATTTTGTTACTTTAGTAATTGAGTAACAATTGAAAGGTGTTACACTTACTAACAACATAGCCTCAGTCGTCACACCCACGGACCGTTGGCTGAACGTTTGATGCATATGGCACACTTAACCGGTGTTGTGCTGAATTTTGACTCCCTGCCAAATTATTACCCTCCTCACTGAAGTCACTGCCTGATTCTAACCCCTAATCCTAAACTTACCTACACTAGTGAGGTCATAATCTGGCGGAGGTCAGAATTCAGCACAACACCAGAACTCAGTTTGTCTGATGACAGTCAGATTGACAGTTGTGACGTGTTTGTAATTCACTCCATCTCACACAGAAAAAGCACACAAGTTGTGAGAAATCAAGATGAACAAAAACGCAACATGAAATACAGGTACGTACTTCTCTGAGGTGAATATATCTGTTATGTTCGTTGTAAGAAGAAGTTCACATCATTTTCACATCTGTAACTGTCCTACTGATGGTCATCAGACAAACGTTGTGGTCCGGAGATATTTAAAGGGTTAGTTCACCCAAAAATGTCATCACTCAGATGTGTCATAACCTCAACTAATGTACTACTTTATGCAGATCCTAATTAGCCCCCCTCATTCTCCATCTTGGGAGCCAGTTCTCGTCTATCTGTAAGTTTTGATGTTTTATCTTAATCCAAATAGGATTATGATCACTTCCAATTGTATTATCTTTAAAAAAACATCCCATTGACTTATCCTTGCTAATTATTCTGAAACTATTGTCAATAGCTGACTCCTTTCCATGAACTGCATCATAGTCTCTCTCCCATCATTAGACATACTAATTGGTTGTCATCCATAAACTCTTCAATAATCATGTTTTTGTACTTTCCCACAATGTGTTATGAGCATTAAAGTCTCCGCATACTATAATTTTGCCATTTCCCACCTCATATATACTATCAAGCATCTCTCTCTATAATTACTACCTTGTTGAATGAAAGTAATCACTCCAATTGCAGAACTACTATTTTTACGAACTGCTGTATAACCATGAATTATAAAATCAAGTGATGGTTTTAACCAGGTTTCCTGTATACATGTGATGTTTGGTTTAACAGATAATTCTTCTATGAAATGTTTTAATTCTTGTCCATTGGCAATTAAACTTCTGACATTCCAATGTAAAATGGATAGTATCATCAATGCCCTCCTCCTCCACCACATGTTGACAGTGTTTCAGATATCTCTGCTGTTCTGCATTAATTAATTCGACTGATAGCTTCTCTATCCCTATAGGTACTCTTCTGCCGCTTTTGTAATTATCTTGATTCTCTCTGTTACACTTCTAATAACAAAGCTGTTGTATGGCTTTATAAGATTTTTATTTCACATTGAAAATCACAGATTCACTTTCATTAATTAAAGAAAAGAAAAAAATGTTGCATTGGCTTGTAGTCACCAGCAGGTGGTGCAAAGAACACGCAAAGTATGACATCTTCACTGGGACAGACTTATTTATACTGACAATATTTATACTGCATTTCACTTAAGCTCCAGCACTGATTTAGCTTGTACTTTAAACTTGACATTGTGCAGTAGTAAATACTGTTAAATTATGTTCATCATTTGTAAGTCACTTTGGATAAAACCATCTACTAAACAAATAAATGTGACCCGAGACACTCCTGTCAATCATTCAGAGCTCCACCCACAGAGAGACAGATCAAAGCTGTAAAATAATTTGCCATTTGTCCAAAACACTATGGCTTCTTCATCACATGCTGAAAAAAGAAAGACAGAATTAGAGAATGAATACATTAATATTTAATACACTTTGGCCCAGTTTCATAGACAGGGCTTAGCCTAAGTCAGGGTTAGGTTTTTGTTCAATAAGGGCATTAAAGTAGATTTTATATCATCTTGGTACAAAACTATGGCAGTGACATATTTTAAGTTCTGTCAGTACAAGTTATTTTCAGTTAAAACAGCTCAAACATGCATTCTAGTCTAGGACTAGCTTAAAGGGATAGTTCACCCAGAAATGCAAATTTGATGTTTATCTGCTTACCCCCAGGGCATCCAAGATGTAGGTGACTTTGTTTCTTCAGTAGAACACAAATGATTATTAACTCCAACTGTTGCGGTCTGTCAGTCGTATAATGGATGTTAATGGGAACTCCATCTATAAGTGTCAAAAAAACATGCACAGACAAATCCGAATTAAACCCTGCGGCTCGTGATGACACACTGATGTCCTAAGACACGAAACGATCGATTTGTGCGAGAAACCGAACAGTATTTATATAATTTTTCACCTCTAATACACCACTATGTCAAACTGCCTTGCGCATCCGGTTGGTGAGGTCTGAAAACATGCTCTGATGACGGAAGTGATCTCTCGCGCGTATACTTCAATGAGTGCGAGATATCGCTTCTGTTGTCAGAGCGCGTTCAGACCTCATCAACCGGATGCGCAAGACAGTTGGACATAGTGGTGTATTAGAGGTAAAAAATTATATAAATACTGTTCGGTTTCTCGCACAAACCGATCGGTTTGTGTCTTAGGACATCAATGTGTCGTCACGAGCCGCAGGGTTTAATTTGGATTTGTCTGTGCATGTTTTTTTGACTCTTATAGATGGAGTTCCCATTAACATCCATTATACGACTGACAGACCGCAACGGTTGGAGTTAAAAATCATCATTTGTGTTCTACTGAAGAAACAAAGTCACCTACATCTTGGATGTCCTGGGGGTAAGCAGATAAACATCAAATTTGCATTTTTGGGTGAACTATCCCTTTAAGCCTTGTCTGTGAAACCGGGGGTTTAACTCCCAGGTTGGTATAAAATGACTTGAGTTATTTTATCTTAAACAGTAAATTATATTTAGCGTATCAGGTCTTCATCATTAAATCATAGTGTGTTGACCCATCACACCACAAACTATAATAATAACTATATTAGCATCTACAACAATAGATGCTAACTATAAAGATAAGCTAACCACAACTATTAGTGTCCACACCAGTGGACTGTACTGTAAAGATAACTATAACAATAACTATATTAGCAGCTGTGGTAATATAGTTATCATATATTACCATCCACACCAATGGACAAAACCATAATATTAACTTTGCATTACATTTTCATAAATAAGCTCAGTCAGCTCAACATCACCAGCCTGACGTCTCACATGATGAAGTATGGATTGAATCATCTTTGTAATTAAAGAACAAAACAGAATATACACAAAATACATGACTATATTAGCGTCTACACCAATGGAAGATAACTATAACATTAACTTACTGTTAAATTTTCATAAACAGGTTCGGTCAACTCAACATCAGAAGCTTGACGTCTCGTATGATGAGGTCTGGAACGATTCATCTTTGCCATTAAAGGAAAAAACAGAATATAGACAAAATAAAAAACTATATTAGCGTCCACACCAGCTGATGATAATTATAACATTAACGTACCGTTACATTTTCATAAACAGGTTCATTCAACTCAACATCAGAAGCTTGACGTCTCGTATGATAAGGTCTGGAACGATTCATCTTTGCCATTAAAAGAGAAAACAGAAGGAATAACTGACACAATATAAAGTCACAACAGCATTCAGACTTTCAATCTTTTCATTAGTACATTTCCCTGATCAGTAAACTAACCATAACCAAACTCATTTTTCTCACCTGAGACTCCAGTGTGTCATTTCTCTTTTTCATCCTGCTTCTCCTTAAAAACAATATGGGAAAATATTTCAAATATCTTCATTGGTCAACTTTGTGTAGAATTATTCTTATTCGTTTCTATGATGAAAAAAATCTACAATACAGTTAAATACCTGCAATAAAATATTACAAACAGCGTCTTACCAAACGAGCAACATCGTAAGGACAACTGCAGCTCCACAAACCACTCCAATGGACATGTACAATATCACCAGACGTTCTACAAAAAAAGTAAATTAATTTGCATCACTTTAGAAAGAGTAAAGTAAGTATATGAGATGCTCTACCTTTAACAGTCACAGTTACAGCGTCTGATCTCTGAGATCCATGTTGATTGTGAGCCTGACAGTAGAAGCGTCCACTCTGTACTGCACTGAAACTCTGTCCAGATCCAACAGCTGAGCTTTCATTCTCCTTAAACCAGCTGAAGTTCAGAGCAGGAGGGTTTGAATCACTGCTGCAGATCAGAGTCACTGAATCTCCTGACACTATTTCACCAGATCCGTTTATCAACACTGAAACGTTCCTTGGAGGATCTAAAACGGATACAATTGAAAATGTTGGAAAATTGTGGATTTGGATGTGAACAATGTGCAGATGATCATTAACTCACACATGACGTTTAAAGTCACAGCATCAGAGTATTTCTCTCCATGTTCATTGATGGATCTGCACTTGTATTCTCCACTGTCATCAGAGCTGATCTTTGAGATGTTGTAGATTCTTCCAGATCCTACAAACGTTCCTCCTTTAAACCAGCTGATTTCTGCAGGAGGGTTTGAATCACTGCTGCAGATCAGAGTCACTGAATCTCCCTGACACTATTTCACCAGATCCGTTTATCAACACTGAAACGTTCCTGGGAGGATCTAAAACGGATACAATTGAAAATGTTGGAAAATTGTGGATTTGGATGTGAACAATGTGCAGATGATCATTAACTCACACATGACGTTTAAAGTCACAGCATCAGAGTATTTCTCTCCATGTTCATTAATGGATCTGCATTTGTATTCTCCACTGTCATCAGAGCTGATCTTTGAGATGTAGATTTTTCCAGATCCTACAAACATTCTTCCTTTAAACCAGCTGATTTCTGCAGGAGGGTTTGAATCACTGCTGCAGATCAGAGTCACTGAATCTCCTGACACTATTTCACCAGATGGACTGATGGACACTGAGACGCTCTTTGGTGCATCTAAAAGGACAACAATTAAATCATCTCATTCAAACACAATCTCTAGTGTTTTTTTGTGTGTGTTTTTTTTTAAAGTACAAATGAATCTGTACTCACACATGACATTGAGCTCAACAGCAGGAGAGATGTGATTGTGTCCGTGTACAGCACAGCTATATCTGCCTGCATCCTCTCTTCTGACTGACTGCAGCAGGAGTTCATTATTTCTTCTCTCAGTTAATGGCTGTGAGTTTCTGTACCAGATGAATGTTGCTCTGTCAGTCAGAGTGCAGCTGCTTTTACATGTCAGATGGACTGAATCTCCCTCTGTCACTCTCTTAGGAGACTCCACCTGAAGATCTGAACACAACACACACATTACAGTGGGTACGGAAAGTATTCAGACCCCCTTAAATTTTTCACTCTTTGTTATATTGCAGCCATTTGCTAAAATCATTTAAGTTCATTCTTTTTTCCTCATTAATGTACACACAGCACCCCATGTTGACAGAAAAACACAGAATTGTTGACATTTTTGCAGATTTATTAAAAAAGAAAAACTGAAATATCACATGGTCCTAAGTATTCAGACCCTTTGCTGTGACACTCATATATTTAACTCAGGTGCTGTCCATTTCTTCTGATCATCCTTGAGATGGTTCGACACCTTCATTTGAGTCCAGCTGTGTTTGATTATACTGACTGGACTTGATTAGGAAAGCCACACACCTGTCTATACAGGTGCTGGTCATATAATTAGAATATCATCAAAAAGTTCATTTTTTTATTATAAATTATTTTTAAAAATGAAACTTTCATATATTCTAGATTCCCTACATGTAAAGTAAAACATTTCAAAAGTTTTTTTTTACAATTTTGATGATTAGAGCGTACAGCTCATGAAAGTCCAAAATCCAGTATTTCAAAATATTAGAATATTTCCTAAGATCAATCAAAAAATGGATTTGCAAAACAGAAAAGTTCAAGTTCTTTAAAGTATGTTCTTTTGTGCACTCAATACTTGATCGGCAGGACATATTACAGCAAATGACTTGCTCCTAGCACAAATTACTGCATCAGTGAAGTGTGGCATGGAAGTGATCAGCCTGTGGCACTGCTGAGGCACTATTGAGCCTTCAGATCATCTGTATATTGTTGGATCGACAGTTTCTCATCTTTCTCTTGAAAATATCCCATAGATTCAGGTCAGGCATATTGGCTGGCCAATAAAGCACAGTAATATCATGGTCAGCAAACCACTTGGAAGTGGTTTTTGCACTGTGGGCAGATGCTAAAGTCCTGCTGGAAAAGGAAATCAGCATCTCCATAAAGCTTGTCAGCAGATGGAAGCATAAAGTGCTCCAAAATCTCCTGGAAGATGGCTGCATTGACTTTGCACTTGATAAAACACAATGGACCAACACCAGCAGACGTCACGGCCCCCCCAAATCATTATTGACTTCAGAAACTTCACACTAGACTTAAAGCAGCTTGGATTCTGTGCCTCTCCAGTCTTCCTTCAGACTCTGGGACCATGATTTCAACATGAAATGCAAAATTTACTTTTATCTGAAAAGAGGATTTTCGACCACTGTTCACTGTCCAGTTCTTTTTCTCCTTAGCCCAGGTAAGATGCTTCTGACGTTGTCTCTGGTTCAGAAGTGGCTTGGTAGTCCTTTTCCTGAAGATGTCTGAGTGTGGTGACTCTTGATGCGCTGACTCCGGCTTCGTCCTACTCATTGTGAAGCTCTCCCAAGTGTTTGAATCGGCTTTACTTGACAGTATTCTCAAGCTTGCGGTCATCCCTGTTGCTTGTGCACCTTTGCCTACCCAATTTCTTCCTTCCAGTCAACTTTGCATTTAATATGCTTTGATACATCACTCTGTAAACAGCCACCCCATTCAGTAATGACCTTCTGTGACTTACTCTCTTTGTGGAGGGTGTCAATGATTGTCTCCTGGACCATTGCCAAGTCAGCAGTCTTCCCCATTAGTGTGGTTTCAAAGAACAAGATATACCCGGAATTTATACTGTAGGGATGGTCATTTAATGAAACTCAAATGTAAATATTCTAATATTTTGAGATACTGAATTTTGGACTTTCATTAGCTGTACGCTCTAATCAACAAATTAAAAAAAAAAAACTTTTGAAATGTTTTACTTTACATGTAGGGAATCTAGAATATATGAAAGTTTCATTTTTTAAAATAATTTACAATAAAAAAATGAACTTTTTCACGATATTCTAATTATATGACCAGCACCTGTATAAGACCTTACAGCTCACAGTGCATGTCAGAGCAAATGAGAATCATGAGGTCAAAGGAACTGCCTGAAGAGCTCAGAGACAGAATTGTGGCAAGGCACAGATCTGGCCAAGGTTACAAAAAAAATTCTGCTGCTTAAGGTTCCTAAGAGCACAGTGGCCTCCATAATCCTTAAATGGAAGACATTTGGGATGACCACAACCCTTCCTAGAGCTGGCCGTCTGGCCAAACTGAGCTATCGGGGGAGAAGAGCCTTGGTGAGAGAGGTAAAGAAGAACCCAAAGATCACTGTGGCTGAGCTCCAGAGATGCAGTCGGGAGATGGGAGAAAGTTGTAGAAAGTCAACCATCACTACAGCCCTCCACCAGTCAGGGCTTTATGGCAGAGTGGCCTGACGGAAGCCTCTCCTCAGTACAAGACACATGAAAGCCCGCATGGAGGACTCCAAGATGGTGAGAAATAAGATTCTCTGGTCTGATGAGACCAAGATAGAACTTTTTGGCCTTAATTCTAAGCGGTATGTGTGGAGGAAACCAGGCACTGCTCATCACCTGTCCAATACAGTCCCAACAGTGAAGCATGGTGGTGGCAGCATCATGCTGTGGGGGTGTTTTTCAGCTGCAGGGACAGGATGACTGGTTGCAATCGAGGGAAAGATGAATGCGGCCAAGTACAGGGATATCCTGGACGAAAACCTTCTCCAGAGTGCTCAGGACCTCAGACTGGGCCGAAGGTTTACCTTCCAACAAGACAATGGCCCTAAGCAAAACATGCAACTGAAATATCACATGGTCCTAAGTATTCAGACCCTTTGCTCAGTATTTAGTAGAAGCACCCTTTTGATCTAATACAGCCATGAGTCTTTTTGGGAAAGATGCAACAAGTTTTTCACACCTGGATTTGGGGATCCTCTGCCATTCCTCCTTGCAGATCCTTTCCAGTTCTGTCAGGTTGGATGGTAAACGTTGGTGGACAGCCATTTTTAGGTCTCTCCAGAGATGCTCAATTGGGTTTAAGTCAGGGCTCTGGCTGGGCCATTCAAGAACAGTCACGGAGTTGTTGTGAAGCCACTCCTTCGTTATTTTAGCTGTGTGCTTAGGGTCATTGTCTTGTTGGAAGGTAAACCTTTGGCCCAGTCTGAGGTCCTGAGCACTCTGGAGAAGGTTTTCGTCCAGGATATCCCTGTACTTGTCCGCATTCATCTTTCTCTCGATTGCAACCAGTCGTCCTGTCCCTGCAGCTGAAAAACACCCCCACAGCATGATGCTGCCACCACCATGCTTCACTGTTGGGACTGTATTGGACAGGTGATGAGCAGTGCCTGGTTTTCTCCACACATACCGCTTAGAATTAAGGCCAAAAATCTTGGTCTCATCAGACCAGAGAGTCCTTCAGGAATTTTTTAGCAAACTCCATGCAGGCTTTCATGTGTCTTGCACTGAGGAGAGGCTTCCGTCGGGCCACTCTGCCATAAAGACCCGACTGGTGGAGGGCTGTAGTGATGGTTGACTTTCTACAACTTTCTCCCATCTCCCGACTGCATCTCTGGAGCTCAGCCACAGTGATCTTTAGGTTCTTCTTTACCTCTCTCACCAAGGCTCTTCTCCCCCGATAGCTCAGTTTGGCCGGACGGCCAGCTCTAGGAAGGGTTGTGGTCATCCCAAATGTCTTCCATTTAAGGATTATGGAGGCCACTGTGCTCTTAGGAACCTTAAGTGCAGCAGAAATTTTTTGTAACCTTGGCCAGATCTGTGCCTTGCCACAATTCTGTCTCTGAGCTCTTCAGGCAGTTCCTTTGACCTCATGATTCTCATTTGCTCTGACATGCACTGTGAGCTGTAAGGTCTTATATAGACGGGTGTGTGGCTTTCCTAATCAAGTCCAGTCAGTATAATCAAACACAGCTGGACTCAAATGAAGGTGTAGAACCATCTCAAGGATGATCAGAAGAAATGGACTGCACCTGAGTTAAATATATGAGTGTCACAGCAAAGGGTCTGAATACTTAGGACCATGTGATATTTCAGTTTTTCTTTTTTAAGAAATCTGCAAAAATGTCAACAATTCTGTCAATATGGGGTGCTGTGTGTACATTGAGGAAAACAAATGAACTTAAATGATTTTAGCAAATGGCTGCAATATAACAAAGAGTGAAAAATTTAAGGGGGTCTGAATACTTTCCATACCCACTGTATATCTAGTGCTGCTGTCATACACTGATTCAACATACACTTATTCAACATAATGTACAGAAGAGAGAAACCTCACGAAAGTCACCTGTGACAGCAAGAGTCACTCCTGGAACACCAGTCCATCTACGATCAGTTTTATTAGTGATGAAAATGAAATAGTACATGCATGAATCCTTCAGTGTCACATGACTCAGTCTGATGGTGCAGTTCTGCTGTTTATCTCCCAGATACTGAAGCCTCTGACTGTATTCAGGGTCCTCAGACAGATCTGGATGTTCTGTATTTCTAAGTTGTGTTTTGGTCCAGAACACGTTCTTGATCTGATATCCAACAGGGTATTTATAAGTGCAGCTCATTATCACTGATGAGTCCTTTAGTGCACAGATGTGTGAAGGACTGTAACTCACACCCCAATCAGCACTAGAAACCCCTGAAACACAGAATTCATAGAGTGAAGAAAACAGCATCTGCTTTTGTACAAAGAATGTTGGGGAGGGAAATTGCTTACAGTTTCCTCTTTAGTCATTCACTCACCGTGAATCATGAGCAGAAAGATCAGAGGAAGAGGAGGAGCCATTCTGACTGACATCAGAGCAACACCTACAACAAATGAACAGTGGCTTATTTCTGCTGTCATGAATCAGACGTTTTAACCTTGATTTTAGTGTACTTTTTATACGATAATACATAATAAACGTAAATATTATCATTAGTTCACTGCCTGTGGTGGTGTTTATTGAGGTTTGGTTTAGAAATAGTTTAAAGAAGCTACTTTATCACACATTCTTCATTTTCTCAAGTTCCATTTTCCAGCTAGTGCAAATCGAGCCTCTAGAATGCAAAGTGAACCTTATACACACAACAAAACACACACAATCCTGCTCTAATCGCTGATCAATAGTCAGCATTTGCAATTGTTCTATTACATCTACAAGCAAAACATGGCCAAACACTAAACACTTACACAACCACTACAATAAAAGAAGCAGAAAAATGAAGATTAAAGAAAAATCTATTCATTTTATCATGCTTGTCCTCAAATGTCTTGAAGACCAGCTAGAATTTTAAACACAGGTTGCTGTTGTAGTACTAAATGATAAAGCTTTTAACCAAAGCTGTATTTACTGACTGAACTCAGAAATCGTGTTAAATATATTATTAAACAACATTTTATTTCCAAAAATTAGACCACACAGTGTATTTAGATCAGGGGTTCTCTACTCTTTCCTGTAGAGTTTTGCTCCAAATCTAATCAAACACAAGCTAATCGAGGTCTACAGGTCTACTAGAAAAATATAGGCAGTGAATTTGATGAAGGTTGAAGCTAAACTCTGCAGGAAAGTGGATTTCGAGGGCCAGAATTATATCTTACCCCTTCATGTTTTCACATTTTTCCACCGTATGCTAAAATACTTCAAATTTTCATTCCAATCTACACTCCATACCCCACAATTACAACACAAACAGCAGCTTTGTACATTTTTCAAAACAGAATCATTCACACCATTAAAAAATACAGTTCATTTCATAGAAAGCTGTTTGATGGTAATGAATCTAAAGAACGATTGGTAAATGATGCTCTTACCTTTTTTTGCCAGCACTAAAATGACAAGCTTGAAACAGCACTGGGTTTTTCACACTCTAAAATACATTTGGTTAACACCTCTGTGGTCTAATTCATGACACTTCACCTAGTGCTGGTTTAGTTTATCATGTCAAAAGAGTAACATCACGGAGAACACATCAGACTAAAGACATAAAAGTTAAACTGAGAGCATCTCAGAGATGCTCATTTTATAATGTTTTCAAACTTATCTGCATCTTCCTAAAGAACCAATAATATAATTTCTTGATTGTGCTTTTGGTAATAAACAATAAGAACTTGCTGATTAAGTACTACAATATTACAGATGCTTCCTCTGAATGTCTAAACATCAATCTTATGAGATCTTCTACGCTTATTTTTCTAATACTGACCTTGTGTCCCTTCATAGTGTCTGATTCTCTGTTGTCTCTAACTCTAAATATGGTCATAGATACAGTTTTTTATCCATATATTTGTATTTAACTTAGTCCAACTTCGAACTAGCAGCATCTTTCAGTGTGACCCTTGTGAGAGATGGGCTGTTTCCCGAAATCATCCCCTATACTCTTTCACTATTCACATTTTAAAAGCACTGGCATGTAACTTTCCTCCCATCTTGTATATATATATTTTTTCCATCTCGTGTCCCTTTAGGTGCTCAGAAGAAGTAAGCAGTAAACCCTAGGCCTGTTAAAATAACTTGCGGTCTTTGCTCTTGACCCCTTGTCTACTTACATGATGTATTTCCTGTATTTGGCCCAAGTGTTCAAGTAGGTGTGAAGACTGCAAGTGTGTGTAGAGCTTTTGATAACCTGATGTACAAATGCAAGTGTATACACAGTTTTAATTTGATTACAATATCTAATTTAACTTAGTTTGGAATATTTTCCTCAACATTTTGGGGAACGTGAGTTCCTAAACATGATGCATGATGGGATACACAAAGCATATTTGAGCGTTTGTAAAGGGCACTGAGTGCTGACGTTTTTCACACCTGGGACAGTCTTGCACACTTCCTGTCACATGCAAACGCTTTCAAATAGCTAAGACCTCAAGAGTGGGTATTTGGACAGGCCCACCGTAGTCCTAGTCTATGGCACTACAAATGTCTGTACCCTAAAATAGTGCACTATAAGGGTGAAGTTGCTTCCTCTGGCTGAGGAATGATTTCAGAACACATCCATGGACAGATGAGTGGTGACGTATAGATGATGCTGATGAACTGTGAATATCTCAAGGAGGAAAAAAATATCTTAAGAATGTCTATATAATCAAAGACTATAGAATAACACAAGACATGTCACTCGTATTGTTTTGAATAGGAGAAAGTGTAACGCGCAATATGGCGGAATAAGTCCCGCCTTCAAAATAAGAGCCAATCGCCGACTGGTAAAGTCATCGCGTCACTGCAGCAGCCGTTAGAAGCACCGGTTTCTATAGAAACAGTCAGACGCGCGCCTCCGAAATGAGGCACAAGAGACGCGCATTTAGGTCTGCGCATGTGCATTAGCTTGATCCAGCCTAAAAAATACAGTTTTTTTTTTTTTTTTTTTGTCATGATTCGAGCGTTTGGAAAAAAATGTATGAGACAGATGTTGTCAGATTTCATTGGTGATTTCAAATATGAAATTTAATCCAAAGCTTGGCAAACAGCTTTGGAGAATTTGATGTTTCCCCATTCAAAAGGTGTGTCCCAATTCAGGGGCTGCGCACTTCGGAGTGCATGAAAGGGGTGGACCTTTGGAGTGGAAGGTTGCCAGGTCTGCGCAACAAAACCATCCCAAAAGTAGCGTAATCACAGCACAAGTGTAAAAGTATCCCAATCCCAGACGTGGCAACAATGAGCCGAGCGTCGTTACATGGCTAGCGGCTGTGTGACAGACAGCTGACAGTTGACGATTGTGAGTGCATTTTAAAGTTTTATGACTTTCTATTGGGTTTTGACATGCTTCACTGCCAGCGACGACGGGACACTGGACCAAAATATGTATGGTTAAACTATGTAATGTTAGTTTTATATCGTTAGCAACTAATATTTTATGGTTTGATTTGAGTATGTGAGTTAATTTCTTTTACTCTTCCCCCTTTTTGAAAATGCTTTTTAATGTAAAAACATTTAATTTACATGATGAAAAAATGATTGTATATGTTTTATATGTTTAATGTTTCATGTAAAATTGTAAGTTCCATAAAAGAAATAAACAATGAACAGAACAATTCTCTTTTATTTACACATGTGAACATATGTAGTAATAATAATAATAATAATAATAATAATTCGAGAGCGACTTCAAGTGCACCCTCTCCGTTTCCCCGTCGAATGAAGCGTCGATCTCAAGACACTTCGCGGTCTACACTATCCCACAATTCATTGCGCGCCAGTGACGACAGGAGCTCTGTGTGAATTCACATAAATGTAAGTAATGTCTCGGTTTCACCAATATGTAATATCTAAATCAAACTGTAATATCCATGATGTCCAAAACGTCAGTTTTTCATAAATACAATATTTGTCTCTGAGATGGAGTGCAGTTGAATAAAATCCTAAAGTACTGTACTTTAAATTTAGACTTAAATACAGAGTAAATGTATAAATATGAATGCATATATTTTCACAGTTAACGTTTCATTTAACATAAAAAACAAACAAGGTTAACTGATAGTTGCTAACGATATAAAACTAAGATTACATAGTTTAACCATACATATTTTGGTCCAGTGTCCCGTCGTCGCCGGCAGTGAAGCATGTCAAAACCCAATAGAAAGTCATACAACTTTAAAATGCACTCACAAATGTCAACTGTCAGCTGTCTGTCACACAGCCGCTAGCCATGTAACGACGCTCGGCTCATTGTTGTCACGTCTGGGATTGGGATACTTTTACACTTGTGCTGTGATTACGCTACTTTTGGGATGGTTTTGTTGCGCAGACCTGGCAACCTTCCACTCCAAAGCCCCACCCCTTTCATGCACTCCGAAGTGCGCAGCCCCTGAATTGGGACACATCTAAAGAGACAGGAGTTGCACTTGCATGCCCGAGAGGCGTTTCAAAGGTGGCCGCCGAGTGAAATGACTTGTATTAAGGGACTTTGATATAATATCTACAAGCTATCCGTTAGCATTCCCATTCATCTCAAATGACATTTGTTTGGCTGACTGACGCATGCAGACCTGAAGTACCAGCTCTTTAAGCTCACATGCAGCAGATGTAGATGAGGAAACATTTGGGTGAACCAAGAGTAATATATCTGAAGTTCTTCCTGTAGAGGGCGCTAGCGCTGCGTTGCTTTATTCACTTATTATGATAAGACTAGTGACGTGAGAGTTCATTTATGAAATGATTTTGCACACCGGGGACATCTGCTGACCAAATAAAGACAAAGCTGACAAGCAAAGGAAAGACAAGCTGAATATTCTTATACGATATCCTTTACAATTTTCATAATATGTATAACTCAATGTGATGTTTTGTATATGCTGTATGTACACTAGAGCACAGTGTATTTTTTTAAACCAAGCAAATTTATTTAAAAAAAAGTTGACACACACACACACACACAAGTACAATCCCATTTTACTTAACATATACACATAAATTGTACGAATATGACTCATATTGATGAATAAAAATGCCTATAAGGAAACGTCCGAAACTTTTGTTAATACAGTAAAATACAGTAATTTAAAAATATACAAAATAACACAAAGTGAAATGTGGCATTTTGGGGTTACCATGGTAAATACACAATATGCTACTAACATGAACCGCTAATGAAACATGGAAACTGCTGCTGATGAATAGAATGAACATCATCATTTCATGCCTCCCAGTTTACACACAACATCCCAGTTACGTGATTTACTTTATGCAGATCCCAATTAGCCCCTCTCATTCCCCATCTTGGGAGCCAGTTCTCTTCTATCTGTAAGTTTTGATGTTTTATCTTAATCCAAATAGGATTATGATCACTTCCAATTGTATTATCTTTAAAAAAAAACATCCCATTGACTTATCCTTGCTAATTATTCTGAAACTATTGTCAATAGCTGACTCCTTTCCATGAACTGCATCATAGTCTCTCTCCCATCATTAGACATACTAATTGGTTGTCATCCATAAACTCTTCAATAATCATCTGTTTTTGTACTTTCCCACAATGTGTTATGAGCATTAATGTCTCAGCATACTATAATTTTGCCATTTCCCACCTCATATATACTATCAAGCATCTCTCTCTATAATTACTACCTTGTTGAATGAAAGTAATCACTCCAATTGCAGAACTACTATTTTTACGAGCTGCTGTATAACCATGAATTATAAAATCAAGTGATGGTTTTAACCAGGTTTCCTGTATACATGTGATGTTTTGTTTAACAGATAATTCTTCTATGAAATGTTTTAATTCTTGTCCATTGGCAATTAAACTTCTGACATTCCAATGTAAAATGGATAGTATCATCAATGCCCTCCTCCTCCACCACATGTTGACAGTGTTTCAGATATCTCTGCTGTTAGTGCTGCATTAATTAATTCGACTGATAGCTTCTCTATCCCTATAGGTACTTTTCTGCAGCTTTTGTAATTATCTTGATTCTCTCTGTTACACTTCTAATAACAAAGCTGTTGTATGGCTTTATAAGATTTTTATTTCACATTGAAAATCACAGATCCACTTTCATTAATTAAAGAAAAGAAAAAAATGTTGCATTGGCTTGTAGTCACCAGCAGGTGGTGAAAAGAACACGCAAAGTATGACATCTTCACTGGGACAGACTTATTTATACTGACAATATTTATACTGCATTTCACTTAAGCTCCAGCACTGATCTAGCTTGTACTTTAAACTTGACATTGTGCAGTAGTAAATACTGTTAAATTATGTTCATCATTTGTAAGTCACTTTGGATAAAACCATCTGCTAAACAAATAAATGTGACCCGAGACACTCCTGTCAATCATTCAGAGCTCCACCCACAGAGAGACGGATCAAAGCTGTAAAATAATTTGCCATTTGTCCAAAACACTATGGCTCCTTCATCACATACTGAAAAAAGAAAGACAGAATTAGAGAATGAATACATTAATATTTAATACACTTTGGCCCAGTTTCACAGACAGGGCTTAGCCTAAGTCAGGATTGGGTCTTTGTTCAATAAAGGCATTAAAGTAGATTTTATAAACTTTCACTAGATATTAATATTACTGGTGTTCATCTTGAGACAAAACTATGGCAGTGACATATTTTAAGTTCTGTCAGTACAAATTATTTTCAGTTAAAACAGCTCAAACATGCATTTTAGTCTAGGATTAGCTTAAAGGGATAGTTCACCCAGAAATGCAAATTTGATGTTTATCTGCTTACCCCCAGGGCATCCAAGATGTAGGTGACTTTGTTTCTTCAGTAGAACACAAATGATGATTTTTAAATCCAACCGTTGCGGTCTGTCAGTCGTATAATGGATGTTAATGGGAACTCCATCTATAAGAGTCAAAAAAACATGCACAGACAAATCCAAATTAAACCCTGCGGCTCGTGATGACACACTGATGTCCTAAGACACGAAACGATCTGTTTGTGCGAGAAACCGAACAGTATTTATATCATTTTTCGACTTCTGTTGTCAGAGCGCGTTCAGACCTCACCAACCGGATGCGCAAGGCAGTTGGACATAGTGGTGTATTAGAGGTGAAAAATGATATAAATACTGTTCGGTTTCTTGCACAAACTGATTGTTTCGTGTCTTAGGACATCAATGTGTCGTCACAAGCCGCAGGGTTTAATTTGGATTTGTCTGTGCATGTTTTTTTGACTCTTATAGATGGAGTTCCCATTAACATCCATTATACGACTGACAGACCGCAACGGTTGGAGTTAAAAATCATCATTTGTGTTCTACTGAAGAAACAAAGTCACCTACATCTTGGATGCCCTGGGGGTAAGCAGATAAACATCAAATTTGCATTTTTGGGTGAACTATCCCTTTAAGCCTTGTCTGTGAAACCGGGGGTTTAACTGTCAGGTTGGTATAAAATGACTTGAGTTACTTTATCTTAAACAGTAAATTATATTTAGCGTATCAGGTCTTCATCATTAAATCATAGTGTGTTGACCCATCACACCACAAACTATAATAATAACTATATTAGCATCTACACCAACAGATGCTAACTATAAAGATAAGAAAACCACAACTATTAGTGTCCACACCAGTGGACTGTACTGTAAAGATAACTATAACAATAACTATATTAGCAGCTGTGGTAATATAGTTATCATATATTGGTGTGGATGGTAATATAGTTAACTATATTACCATCCACACCAATGGACAAAACTATAATATTAACTTCGCATTACATTTTCATAAATAACCTCAGTCAGCTCAACATCACCAGCTTGACGTCTCACATGATGAAGTATGGATTGAATCATGTTTGTAATTAAAGAACAAAACAGAATATACACAAAATACATAACTATATTAGCGTCTACACCAATGGAAGATAACTATAACATTAACGTACCATTACATTTTCATAAACAGGTTCATTCAACTCAACATCAGAAGCTTGACTTCTGTCAGGATGAGGTCTGGAACAATTCATCTTTGCCGTTAAAGGAAAAAACAGAATATAGACAAAATAAATAACTATATTAGCGTCCACACCAACTGATGATAATTATAACATTAACGTACCGTTACATTTTTATAAACAGGTTCATTCGACTCAACATCAGAAGCTTGACTTCTGTCAGGATAAGGTCTGGAACGATTCATCTTTGCCATTAAAAGAGAAAACAGAAGGAATAACTGACACAATATAAAGTCACAACAGCATTCAGACTTTCAATCTTTTCATTAGTACATTTCCCTGATCAGTAAACTAACCATAACCAAACTCATTTTTCTCACCTGAGACTCCAGTGTGTCATTTCTCTTTTTTATCCTGCTTCTCCTTAAAAACAATATGGGAAAATATTTCAAATATCTTCATTGGTCAACTTTGTGTAGAATTATTCTTATTCGTTTCTATGATGAAAAAAATCTACAATACAGTTAAATACCTTCAATGAAATATTACAAACAGCGTCTTACCAGACGAGCAACATCGTAAGGACAACTGCAGCTCCACAAACCACTCCAATGGACATGTACAATATCACCAGACGTTCTACAAAAAAAGTAAATTAATTTGCATCACTTTAGAAAGAGTAAAGTAAGTATATGAGCTGCTCTACCTTTAACAGTCACAGTTACAGCATCTGATCTCTGAGATCCATGTTGATTGTGAGCCTGACAGTAAAAGCGTCCACTCTGTAGTGCACTGAAACTCTGTCCAGATCCAACAGCTGAGTTTTCATTCTCCTTAAACCAGCTGAAGTTCAGAGCAGGAGGGTTTGAATCACTGCTGCAGATCAGAGTCACTGAATCTCCTGACACTATTTCACCAGATCCATTTATCAACACTGAGACGTTCCTGGGAGGATCTAAAACGGATACAATTGAAAATGTTGGAAAATTGTGGATTTGGATGTGAACAATGCGCAGATGATCATTAACTCACACATGACATTTAAAGTTACAGCATCAGAGTATTTCTCTCCATGTTCATTGATGGATCTGCACTTGTATTCTCCACTGTCATCAGAGCTGATCTTTGAGATTTTGTAGATTCTTCCAGATCCTACAAACGTTCCTCCTTTAAACCAGCTGAAGTTCAGAGCAGGAGGGTTTGAATCACTGCTGCAGATCAGAGTCACTGAATCTCCTGACACTATTTCACCAGATGGACTGATGGACACTGAGACGCTCTTTGGTGCATCTAAAAGAACAAAAAAATGAAATCCTCTCATTCAAACACAATCTCTATTTTTTATCTTTTTTAAAGTACAAATGAATCTGTACTCACACATGACATTGAGCTCAACAGCAGGAGAGGTGTGATTGTGTCCGTGTACAGCACAGCTATATCTGCCTGCATCCTCTCTTCTGACTGACTGCAGCAGGAGTTCATTGTTTCTGTCTCTTCTCTCAGTTAATGGCTGTGAGTTTCTGTACCAGATGAATGTTGCTCTGTCAGTCAGATTGCAGCTGCTTTTACATGTCAGACGGACTGAATCTCCCTCTGTCACTCTCTCAGGAGACTCCACCTGAAGATCTGAACACAACACACACATTATATCTAGTGCTGCTGTCATACACTGATTATTATTCAACATAATGTACAGAAGAAGAGAGAAACCTCATGAAAGTCACCTGTGACAGCAAGAGTCACTCCTGGTTTACCAATCCATCTACCATCAGTTTTATTAGTGATGAATCTGAAATAGTACTTGTGTGAATCCTTCAGTGTCACATGACTCAGTCTGATGGTGCATTTATGCTGTTTATCTCCCAGATACTGAAGCCTCTGACTGTATTCAGGGTCCTCAGACAGATCTGCAAAAGTTTTTATAGGGCCTTTGGTCCAGAACACGTTCTTGATCTGATATCCAGCAGGGTATTTATAAGTGCAGTTCATTATCACTGATGAGTCCTTTAGTGCACAGATGTGTGAAGGACTGTAACTCACACCCCAATCAGCACTAGAAACCCCTGAGACACAGAATTCATAGAGTGAAGAAAACAGCATCTGCTTTTGTACAAAGAATGCTGGGGAGGGAAATTGCTTACAGTTTCCTCTTTAGTCATTCACTCACCGTGAATCATGAGCAGAAAGATCAGAGGAAGACGAGGAGCCATTCTGACTGACATCAGAGCAACACAGAGCAACAATGAACAGTGGCTTATTTCTGCTGTCATGAATCAGAAGTTTTAACCTTGATTTTAGTCTACTTTTTGTATGATAATACATAATAAACGTAAATATTATCATTAGTTCACTGCCTGTGGTGGTGTTTATTGAGGTTTGGTTTATAAATAGTTTAAAGAAGCTACTTTATCACACATTCTCCATTTTTTTTCAAGTTCCTTTTTCCGGCTAGTGCAAATCGAGCCCCATCTACAATGCCAAGTGCATCTTATACACACAACAAAACACACACAATCCTGCTCTAATCGCTGATCAATAGTCAGCATTTGCAATTGTTCTATTACATCTACAAGCAAAACATGGCCAAACACTAAACACTTACACAACCACTACAATAAAAGAAGCAGAAAAATGAAGATTAAAGAAAAATCTATTCATTTTATCATGCTTGTCCTCAAATGTCTTGAAGACCAGGTAGAATTTTAAACACAGGTTGCTGTTGTAGTACTAAATGATAAAGCTTTTAACCAAAGCTGTATTTACTGACTGAGCTCAGAAATCGTGTTAAATATATTATTAAACAACATTTTATTTCCAAAAATTAGACCAAACAGTGTATTTAGATCAGGGGTTCTCTACTCTTTCCTGCAGAGTTTTGCTTCAAATCTCATCAAACACAAGCTAATCGAGGTCTACAGGTCTACTAGAAAGATATAGGCAGTGAATTTGATGAAGGTTGGAGCTAAACTCTGGAGGAAAGTGGATTTCGAGGCCCGAGTTACATCTTAATATACTGTATATATCAGCTCACACCCCTTCATGTTTTCACCGTATGCTAAAATACTTTAAATTTTCATTCCAATCTACAGTCCATACCCCATAATTACAACACAAACAGCAGCTTTGTACATTTTTCAAAACAGAATCATTCACACCATTAACAAATACAGTTCATTTCATAGAAAGCTATTTGATGGTAATGAATCTAAAGAATGATTAGTAAATGATGCTCTTACCTTTTTTGCCAGCACTAAAATGACAAGCTTGAAACAGCACTGGGTTTTTCACACTCTAAAATACATGTGGTTAACACCTCTGTGGTCTAATTCATGACACTTCACCTAGTGCTGGTTTAGTTTATCATGTCAAAAGAGTAACATCACAGAGAACACATCAGACTAAAGACATAAAATAAAAGTTAAACTGAGATAAACTCTACACCGGTTCACAGAGATGCTCATTTTATAATGTTTTCAAACTTATCTGCATCTTCCTAAAGAACCAATAATATAATTTCTTGATTGTGCTTTTGATAAACTTTGACTGGCAATTTGGTAATAAACAATAAGAACTTGCTGATTAAGTACTAGAATATCACAGATGCTTCCTCTGAATGTCTAAACATCAATCTTATGAGATCTTCTAAGCTTATTTTTCTAATAGTGGCCGTGTGTCCCTTCATAGTGTCTGATTCTCTGTTGTCTCTAAGTCTAAATATGGTCATCGATACAGTTTTGTATCCATATATTTGTATTTAATTTAGTCCAACTTCGAACTAGCAGCATCTTTCAGCGTGACCCTTGTGAGAGATGGGCTGTTTCCCGAAATCATCCCCTATACCCTTTCACTATTCACATTTTAAAAGCACTGGCATGTAACTTTCCTCCCATCTTGTATATTTTTTTTTTTCATCACATGTCCCTTTAGGTGATCAGAAGAAGTAAGCAGTAAACCCTAGGCCTGTTAAAATAACTTGCGGTCTTTGCACTTGACCCCTTGTCTACTTACATGATGTATTTCCTGTATTTGGCCCAAGTGTTCAAGTAGGTGTGAAGACTGCAAGTGTGTGTAGAGCTTTTGATAACCTGATGTACAAATGCAAGTGTTTACACAGTTTTAATTTGATTACAACATCTAATTTAACTTAGTTTGGAATATTTTCCTCAACATTTTGGGGAACGTGAGTTCCTAAACATGATGCATGATGGGATACACAAAGCATATTTGAGTGTTTGTAAAGGGCACTGAGTGCGGACGTTTTTCACACCTGGGACAGTCTTGCACACTTCCTGTCACATGCAAACGCTCTCAAATAGCCATGACCTCAAGAGTGGGTATTTGGACAGGCCCACCGTAGTCCACTTAAGAGTGAATAAAGACGATGGAACACTGTTTTCTGCACCAGTCACCATTCTATTGTACACTCATTATTGCGGTGCATTATGGGATTGAATTAGCGCTCTCTATGCCACTACAAATGTCTGTACCCTAAAATAGTGCACTATAAGGGTGAAGTTGCTTCCTCTGGCTGAGGAATGATTTCAGAACACATCCATGGACAGACGAGACTTCACAGATGATGCTGATGAACTGTGAATATCTCAAGGAGGTAAAAAAATATCTTAAGAATGTCTATATAATCAAAGACTATAGAATAACACAAGACATGTCACTCGTATTGTTTTGAATGGGAGAAAGTGTAATGCGCAATATGGCGGAATAAGTCCCGCCTTCAAAATAAGAGCCAATCACCGACTGGTAAAGTCATCGCGTCACTGCAGCAGCCGTTAGAAGCACCGGTTTCTATAGAAACAGTCAGACGCGCGCCTCCGAAATGAGGCACAAGATTGACAGTTTTTTTTTTTTGTCATGATTCGAGCGTTTGGAAAAAAATGTATGAGACAGATGTTGTCAGATTTCATTGGTGATTTCAAATATGAAATTTAATCCAAAGCTTGGCAAACAGCTTTGGAGAATTTGATGTTTCCCCATTCAAAAGGTGTGTCCCAATTCAGGGGCTGCGCACTTCGGAGTGCATGAAAGGGGTGGACCTTTGGAGTGGAAGGTTGCCAGGTCTGCGCAACAAAACCATCCCAAAAGTAGCGTAATCACAGCACAAGTGTAAAAGTATCCCAATCCCAGACGTGGCAACAATGAGCCGAGCGTCGTTACATGGCTAGCGGCTGTGTGACAGACAGCTGACAGTTGACATTTGTGAGTGCATTTTAAAGTTTTATGACTTTCTATTGGGTTTTGACATGCTTCACTGCCAGCGACGACGGGACACTGGACCAAAATATGTATGGTTAAACTATGTAATGTTAGTTTTATATCGTTAGCAACTAAAGACAAAATTTGAATGGACCATAGATCTGTTTTGTACGTTCAAATATTTTATGGTTTGATTTGAGTATGTGAGTTAGTTTCTTTTACTCTTCCCCCTTTTTGAAAATGCTTTTTACTGTAAAAACATTTAATTTACATGATGAAAAAATGATTGTATATGTTGTATATGTTTAATGTTTCATGTAAAATTGAAAGTTCCATAAAAGAAATAAACAATGAACAGAACAATTCTCTTTTATTTACACATGTGAACATATGTAGTAATAATAATAATAATAATAATAATAATAATTAACAGAAATGACTCCGGCTCATTTACAAATAAATTACATTACAAATATAATGTATACAAATGCATTTCTTTTTTAACTTACATCACAAAAATAAACTACAGAAATTAGGCTGTTGCATTGACAAAGTGACATTTAAATAATATTTATATCGACACATTTCAATGTACCCATTTTATGCACTGTATTCTGTTCTTGAGAAAAGTGGGGGGGAAGCGGCCTTTGAAGTGCGATTGTCACCGCGGCGCGAGGAGGGCTGACGTAATTCGAGAGCGACTTCAAGTGCACCCTCTCCGTTTCCCTGTTGCAGTTTTTCATAAATACAATATTTGTCTCTGAGATGGAGTGCAGTTGAATAAAATCCTAAAGTACTGTACTTTAAATTTAGACTTAAAAACAGAGTAAATGTATAAATATGAATGTATATATTTTCACAGTTAACGTTTCATTTAACATAAAAAACAAACAAGGTTAACTGATAGTTGCTAACGATATAAAACTAACATTACATAGTTTAACCATACATATTTTGGTCCAGTGTCCCGTCGTCGCTGGCAGTGAAGCATGTCAAAACCCAATAGAAAGTCATAAAACTTTAAAATGCACTCACAAATGTCAACTGTCAGCTGTCTGTCACACAGCCGCTAGCCATGTAACGACGCTCGGCTCATTGTTGCCACGTCTGGGATTGGGATACTTTTACACTTGTGCTGTGATTACGCTACTTTTGGGATGGTTTTGTTGCGCAGACCTGGCAACCTTCCACTCCAAAGCCCCACCCCTTTCATGCACTCCGAAGTGCGCAGCCCCTGAATTGGGACACATCTAAAGAGACAGGAGTTGCACTTGCATGTCCGAGAGGCGTTTCAAAGATGGCCGCCGAGTGAAATGACTTGTATTAAGGGACTTTGATATAATATCTACAAGCTATCCGTTAGCATTCCCATTCATCTCAAATGACATTTGTTTGGCTGACTGACACATGCAGACCTGAAGTACCAGCTCTTTAAGCTCACATGCAGCAGATGTAGATGAGGAAACATTTGGGTGAACCAAGAGTAATATATTTGAAGTTCTTCCTGTAGAGGGCGCTAGCGCTGCGTTGCTTTATTCATTGATTATGATAAGACTAGTGATGTGAGAGTTCATTTATGAAATGATTTTGCACACCGAGGACATCTGCTGACCAAACAAAGACAAAGCTGACAAGCAAAGGAAAGACAGGCTGAATATTCTTATACGATATCCTTTACAATTTTCATAATATGTATAACTCAATGTGATGTTTTGTATATGCTGTATGTACACTAGAGCACAGTGTATTTTTTTTAAACCAAGCAAATTTATTTAAAAAAAATTGACACACACACACACACACACACACAGACACACACAAAGTACAATCCCATTTTACTTAACATATACACATAAATTGTACGAATATGACTCATATTGATGAATAAAAATGCCTATAAGGTCCGAAACTTTTCTTAATACAGTAAAATACAGTAATTTAAAAATATACAAAATAACACAAAGTGAAATGTGGCATTTTGGGGTTACTATGGTAAATACACAATATGCTACTAACATGAACCGCTAATGAAACATGGAAACTGCTGCTGATGAATAGAATGAACATCATCATTTCATGCCTCCCAGTTTACACACAACATCCCAGTTACGTGATTTACTTTATGCAGATCCGAGTTAGCCTCTCTCATTCTCCATCTTGGGAGCAGTTCTCTTCTACCTGTAAGTTTTGATGTTTTATCTTAATCCAAATAGGATTATGGTCATTTCCAATTGTATTATCTTTAAAAAAACATCCCATTGACTTATCCTTGCTAATTATTCTGAAACTATTGTCAATAGCTGACTCCTTTCCATGAACTGCATCATAGTCTCTCTCCCATCATTAGACATACTAATTGGTTGTCATCCATAAACTCTTCAATAATCATCTGTTTTTGTACTTTCCCACAATGTGTTATGAGCATTAATGTCTCAGCATACTATAATTTTGCCATTTCCCACCTCATATATACTATCAAGCATCTCTCTCTATAATTACTACCTTGTTGAATGAAAGTAATCACTCCAATTGCAGAACTACTATTTTTACGAGCTGCTGTATAACCATGAATTATAAAATCAAGTGATGGTTTTAACCAGGTTTCCTGTATACATGTGATGTTTGGTTTAACAGATAATTCTTTTATGAAATGTTTTAATTCTTGTCCATTGGCAATTAAACTTCTGACATTCCATTGTAAAATGGATAGTATCATCAATGCCCTCCTCCTCCACCACATGTTGACAGTGTTTCAGATATCTCTGCTGTTAGTTCTGCATTAATTAATTTGACTGATAGCTTCTCTATCCCTATAGGTACTTTTCTGCAGCTTTTGTGATTATCTTGATTCTCTCTGTTCTACTGTTTGTTTGTGCTGAGCAGCTGATAATCTTCCCCTTTGTGGTCGTGTTTAATTTAAAAATGGCGGATTTGGGCTGCTCTAGTTTTGATGTCACTGACGTCAGACGGCAACTATCATGTGACTGTGTAGCGCTGAAAAAGCCATTTGGAGGTCAACAGTGCCAGATTAGTAGTAAATAACCTATTAACAAAGCTGTCGTTGTCACGATCACCGTCTGTTCCTGTCAGTTCCTGGACTCCATTTCCCATAATCCTCCCTTCCAATCACCTGCACACTCCACACCAATCACCAAATGCCACACACACCTGCAGATCATTACCTGGACTATAAAGGACTTACACACACACCACCTCACGTCGAAGTCTTGATTTGCCCCGGTGATCAACTCTGAGCGTTTTCTTGTGGACTGTTTACCCTGTTACCGTTGGATTGTTTATTCTCTGTGACCCTTGCTGCCTGCCCTGATCTTTGCCTGTTTCCTGGACTGTGATTGTTTGCTGCCTGCCCTGATCCTTGCCTGTACCCTGATTCTGTTTGTCTGCCGCCTGCCTCGACCATTGCCTGTCCTTGTTTATGTTCCTGCCTTTGCCCCTGTCTACCTGTGTAAATACTGTTCTTAATAAAGCTTGCAAATGGATCCCCGCTCTGCCGACCGATCATTACAGTCGTATGACTTTAGAAGATTTTATTTCACATTGAAAATCACAGATCCACTTTAATTAATTAAAGAAAAGAAAAAATGATGCATTGGTTTGTAGTCACCAGCAGGTGGTGCAAAGAACACGCAAAGTATGACATCTTCATTTTTTATACTTCATTTTATACTGACAATATTTATACTGTATTTCACTTAAGCTCTAGCACTGATCTGTCTTATACTTTTAACTTGACATTGTGCAGTAGCAAATATTGTTAAACTATGTTCATCATTTGTAAGCCACTTTGGATAAAACCATCTGCTAAACAAATAAATGTGACTCGTGACACTCCTGTCAATCATTCAGAGCTCCACCCACAGAGAGACAGATCAAAGCTGTAAAATAATTTGCCATTTGTCCAAAACACTATGGCTTCTTCATCACATGCTGAAAAAAGAAAGATAGAATTAGAGAATGAATACATTAATATTTAATACACTTTAACTCCCGGGTTGGTATAAAATGACTTGAGTTACTTTATCTTAAACAGTAAATTATATTTAGCGTATCAGGTCTTCATCATTAAATCATAGTGTGTTGACCCATCACACCACAAACTATAATAATAATTATATTAGCATCTACAACAATAGATGCTAACAATAAAGATAAGATAACCACAACTATAGCTA